>NC_051327.1:8079771-8379771 GCF_015220235.1 Choloepus didactylus | reverse complement strand
TTCTGCTGTAATCCTTGCTATTTCTTTTCTTCTACTTGCTTTAGGATAAGTTTGCTGTTCATTTTCTAGCTTCTTCAGTTGTCCCATTATTTCTTTGATTTTAACTCTTTCTTCCTTTTTAATGTATGCATTTAGAGCTATAAATTTCCCCTTCAACACTGCCTTCACTGCATCCCATACATTCTGATATGTTGTACTCTTTTTATCATTCATGTTTAGATATTTGGTGATTTCTCTTACAATTTCTTCTTTAACCCACTGATTGTTTATGGGTGTGTTAACTCCATATATTTGTGAGTGTTCTAAGTCTTTGATGATTATTGATTTCTAGGTGTATTCCATTCTTATCAGAGAATGTGCTTTGAATAATTTCAGTCTTTTTTATTTATTGAGGCTTGTTATATGCTGTTCTAGTTTGCTAATGCTCTGGAATGCAAAACACGGAAATGGATTGGCTTTCATAAAGGGAGTTTATTTGGTTACAAAGTTACAGTCTTAAGGCAATAAAGTGTCAAGGTAAGTCATCAACAATTGGGTACCTTCACTGGAGGATGGCCAATAGTGTCCAGAAAACCTCTGATACCTGGGAAGGCATGTGGCCAGCATCTGCTCCAAGTTCTGGTTTCAAAATGGCTTTCTCCCAGGATATTCCTCTCTAGGCTTCAGCTCCTCAAAAATGTCACTCTTAGATGCTCTTGGGGCATTCATCCTCTCTTAGCTTCTCCAAAGCAAAAGTCTGATCTTCAGAATGTCACTCTCAGCTGCACTGAGTTCCTTCTGTTTGTCAGCTCATTTATATGGCTCCAGTGATTTAATTTAGACCCACCCTGAATGGATGGGGTAACACCTCCATGGAAATTATCCAGAGTCATCACCCACAGTTGGGTGGGGCACATCTCCATGGAAACACTCAAAGAATTACAATCTAATTAACACTGATATGTCTGCCCACACAAGATTACATCAAAGATAACAGCATTTTGGGGGACATAATACATTCAAACTGGCACATATGCCCCAGCATATGATCTGTCCTGAAGAAAGTTCTGTGACCACTAGAGAAGAATGTGTATCCTGGTGTTTTGGGATCTATTGCTCTATATATGTCTATTAAGTCAAATTCATATATCACATTGTTTAGTTTTTCAGTTTCCTTATTGGTCCTCTGCCTGGTTGATCTATCTGTAGGAGAGAGAGATGTATTAAATCTCCCACAATTATTGTGGAAACATCTATTGCTTCCTTCAGTTTTACCAATGTTTGTCTCATGTACTTTGGGGCACCTTGATTGGGTGCATAGACATTTAGGATTGTTATTTCTTCTTGTTGAATTATCCATTTATTAGTATATAGTGGCCTTCATCGTCTCTTCAGACATTCTTGTATTTAAAGTCTATTTTATCTGAGATTAATATTGCTACCCATGCTTTCTTTTTGCTGTAGCTTGCATGGAATATTCTTTTCCATCCTTTCACTTTCATTTTCTTTGTGTCTCTGGTTAATAGAATAATACAGCCCACCCAGAAGACAGTGTGGTGTTTCCACAGGAAACTAAGCATGGGGTTGCCATATGGTCCTGCAACTTGGTTACTGGATATATACTTGGAAGAACTGAAAAGTGGGACACAAATGGACATTCACGCAGTGGGGTTTATGGTGAAAGTATTCATGATTTGCAGTGGATGGAGGTGGCCTAAGGGTACACTGACTGATGAATGGAATGGTGAACTACAGTGTATAGATACAATGGAATACTGAGCTGCCAGAAGAATGAGTGAAGTTGTGAGGTGAATGGACATTGAGGACATCATGTTAAGTGAAATGAAACAGAAATGAAAAGAAAAACATTACAATGCCTCACTAATATGGACTAACTACAATGTGTAAGCTCTGAGAATTGACTCTAAGCATATGTTAACAGGGGAAGGCTAATGGTAAAGGTTCCTAGATTGTAAGCTCTTACAACAGTTGCATATATTTCTGAGTTGTAACAGTTATTTCTAAATTCTGAGATGCTAATGTATTTGTGTATAAGCTTGTTGGTTCCTGGAATGTTGGGTATCTTTCTGACTCCTGAGATTCATAGCCAGTGTCCAGCAGCTATGAATGTCAGCATTCCCCATAAAGAAAAGGAAAAGAAGCCTGAAAAAAAGAGATCAGACTTCAATTAGATATCAGTGAAATGGACTTGATTGGGACTAAGGTAAATTAGACTAAATGGTAAAGGATGATATTGATGTGTTTTAAAACTTCAACTTCTCTGTGAGATCAAAGGAAGAGATGTTTATTAGGTGCAAAATCTATAGTTTTTGTAACACACTATATAATTTAACTTGTGTAGTCAGTTTATTCAAACAACATGTTTACAGGGAACATTGAATAGGGAGTGAAATCTTGTTGGTTTGTACAGGTTACTGTGAAGCCCCAAAACATCCCAGAGTAATTTGAGCAGAGAATAAAGATGTATTTGCAAAGCCCCCTTGAGGGACTGGGGTAAAATATGGAAATATTAAATTTCTCCACCTGCAGAATTTATGATATTCTCACAAGCATTGGAGGTTACCAATTTAGAAGGCCAAGATTTTATGAAGTTTGTTACTGCAAAGGAAACACTAAGCCTACTTAAAATTGTGCCTAAGATTCACCCCCAGAGAACCATTTTTGTTGCCCAGATGTGGTCTCTCCCTCTAAGCCAACTCTACAGGTAACACTCACTGCCCACCAACCTATGTGAGATATGACTCCCCAATTCATAAATCTCCCTGGCAATGTGGGACATAACTTGCAGGGATGATCTTGGCCTTGGTATCATGGGATTGATAAAGCCTTCATGGACCAAAAGGGGGAAGAGAAAGGAAACAAAATAAAGTTTCAGTGGCTGAGAGATCTCAAATAGAGTCAAGAGGTCATTCTGGAGGTTATTCTTATGCATTATATAGCTACCCCTTTTAGTGTTTAGTGTATTGGAAAAGCTAGAAGGAAATACCTGTAACTGTTGAACTGCAACCCAGTAGCCTTTATTCTTGAAAATGATTATATAACTATATATCTTACACTGTGTGGCCATGTGATTTTGAAAACTTTGTGGCTACCACTCCCTTTATACAGTGTATGGACAGGTGAATAGAAAAATGAGGACCAAAATAAATGAATAATAGGGAGAGATGTGGTTATGGGATGTTTTGGGTGTTCTTTTTTACTTTAACTTTTATTCTTATTTTTTGTGTGTTGTAATGATTGTGGTGATGAATGCACAACTATATAATAGTACTGTGAACAATTGATTGTACACCATGGATGATTGTATGGTAAGTGAATTTATCTCAATATAATTGAATTTTAAAAAAGAAGACATTGGGTGAACATAAGGAAGAATTTTAGTATGAAAAATCAATTGGCAGAACTTAAGAGAATGAAAGGCACAATAGAAGACATGATAAACACAATGGAGACATACAATAGCAGATTTGAAGAGGCAGAAAAAAGGATTCAGGAACTAGAGAACAGGACATTTGAAATCCTATACACAAAAGAACAGATAGGGAAAAGAATGGAAAAGTCTGAGCAGGGTCTCAGGGAATTGAATGACAAAATGAAGTGCATGAATATACATGTCATGGTATCCCAGAAGGAGAAGAGAAGGGAAAGGGGGCAGAAACAATAATGGAGAATATAATCACTAAAAATTTCCCATCTCTTATGAAAGACATAAAATTACAGTTCCAAGAAGCACAGTATACCCCAAACAGAATAGATCCAAATAGACTTACTTCAAGACACTTAATAATCAGATTATCAAATGTCAAAGACAGAGACAATTCTGAGAGCAGCAAGTGAAAAGCGATCCATCACATACAAAAGAAGCTCAATAAGACTATGTGCAGATTTCTCAGTAGAAACCATAGAGGCAAGAAGGCAGTCACATGATATATTAAGATACTTAAAGAGAAAAAAACTGCCAACCAAGAATTCTATATCTGGCAAAACTGTCCTTCAAAAATGAGGGACAGCTTAAATATTTATTGACAAACAGACACTGAGAGAGTTTGTGAACAAGAGACCTGCTCTACAAGAAATAGTAAAAGGAACACTACAGGCAGAAAGGAAAAGATAGGAGAGAGAGTTTTGGAGAATAAAGTAGAAATGAAGACTCTCAGTAAAAATAAATGACAGGGAGGGAAATAAAATTAAAATAAAATACAATAGGC
The DNA here is from genome assembly GCF_015220235.1 of Choloepus didactylus. Taxonomy (NCBI): domain Eukaryota; kingdom Metazoa; phylum Chordata; class Mammalia; order Pilosa; family Megalonychidae; genus Choloepus; species Choloepus didactylus. Next base: position 8,375,563 of record NC_051327.1, on the reverse strand, counting down.
TGTCATCAACATGGCAACATAAACAGCTATTGAAAACTTCTTTCTAGAGATTCAATGGAAAAAAAGACAATTCTGAATTGTTTAAAACTCTGGGGGAGGCTATATACTGGAGAAAGACCCTACAAATGCTGAATTGAAGAAAGAGAAGAGATATCAGGTAGGCATTTTCTCTCCTGAACAAGCTAGTCATCTCCCCTCCCCCTCATTTGGTCTCCATGTGAGAAAGTCACAAAAACAGCAGACAGGAACCCTCCCATGACAGATACAGATTTTAAAATCTCAGCAGTGAAAACTACCCTCACTGTTTGAAGACCCAGGGGAGGACATTTCAAGGCCCAGATCAGTGAAGGACAATGAGACAGAAAATGTGGCTAGAGATGCATTTTCACCACTGTTTCTGAAAGCCCTTCCCCCAGTCTTTGAAGGAAGCAGCACTCTGCAGCCATGCTCCCAAGCCAACCAGCCTCTAGGATGATTAAGTTACTAAACAGCACCATCTTCTGGTCAGCCCTGAAAGTGCAAGTACCTTTTCTTAGGAACACAGGAGATGGTCTACCTGTCCTGTATGGAATCCTAGCCCTATTTTGGCTGAGAAATAGGGAAGACCCAACTGTTAAAGCAGGCTCAAAACAAGCCCAGGTCTTGCAAGCCAGTGGAAAGTAGAGCACCATTGGAAGCCAGCATATTTGTATTACCACACACAGTGAACTTGCTGGGGTGCCCAGTGCCTACCTCCCAACTCTGTGGCAGACCACAGTGGGCACTTGATTTGGGGGAGAAAATTGGGGGCAGGGTCAATCTGAAAACTGGCCAGAGAGAGAAAAAAGAAAAGATAGAGACCAAAGTTAACCAACAAGAAAATCTTAGGCAAAAGAGAGGAAGTAACTTCCAGAATAAACCAACCAAAGTAGTCAGATGCCAAGACACCAGCAAAAAAATCATAAGACACATCAGGAAATGGGAAGACATGGCCCAGTCAAAGGAAGAAACTAACATTTCAACTGAGATTCAGGAGTTGAAACAACTAATTATACATGTTCAAACTAATCTTTTAAATCAAATCAATGAGGTGAGAGAAAATGTTACAAAAGAGAAGAAGGATATAAAGAAGACACTGGATGATCATAAGGAATAATTCATAAGCTTGAAGAAACAAATGGCAGAACTTGTGGGAATGAAAGGCACAATAGAAGAGATGAAAAATACAAAACAGAGACATAAAACAGCAGACTTGGAGAGGCAGAAGAAAGGCTCAGTGAGATGGAGTGCAGGACATCGGAAATACTGCACACAAAGGAACTGATAGGGAAAAGAATGGAAAAATATGAACAGGGTGTCAGGGAACTGAATGACAACATGGAGCACATGAATATACATGTTATAGGTGTTCCAGAAGGAGAAGAGAAGGGAAAAGTGGCAGAAGGAATAATAGAGGAAATAATCAATGAAAATTTCCCAACTCTTATGAAAGACATAACATTACAGGTCCAAGAAACATGGCAGACCCAAAACAGAATTGATCCAATAGACCTATACCAAGACACTTACTAAGTAGATTTGCAAATGTCAAAGACAGAGAATTCTGAAAGCAGCAAGAGAAAAGCAATCCATCACATACAAGGGAAGCTCAATAAGACTAAGTGCAGATCCCTCAACAGAAACCATGGAGGTGAGAGGGCAGTGGTATGACATATTCAAGGTAGTGATAGAGAAAAACTGCCAACCAAGAATCCTATATCTGACAAAACTGTCCTTCAAAAATAAGGGAGAATTTAAAATATTTATAGAAAACTGACACTGAGAGAGTTCTTGAAAGGGAGACCTCCTCCATAGAAAATACTAAAGTGAATGCTGCAGACAGATAGGAAAGGCAGGAGATTGAGATTTGGTGAAGAGTGTAGAAATGAAGATATCAAGAGATAGAAAGAGGGTAGAGCTCAGGCATTTGATGTTGAAGGAGTATAGAATTGTTCTAGACGATTTATTGTGTGGATCTAGAAATGGGCAGCACAATAGTATGTGATGGTAGCACAATATTGTAAGTATACTGAAAAAAGATGACTGTGAATACAGTTGAAAGAGAAAGGTTAGGGGTCTGTATTACACCAGAAGGAAACATAGAAGTTAAAGACTGGGACTGTATAGCTTAGTGAAACCTAGAGTGGTCAATGAGTTTGATTAATGTACAGATATAAGAACAACTTTGCATAAGGGAGCAGCAAGAAGGAATGAAGTTATGAGGTATGCAATGAAGTAAATGGACTGTGAGGAAAGTAGGTTGAGTGAAATAAGCCAGAAATGAAATGACTAACATTATAATGCCTCACTAATATGGACTAATAACAATGTGCAAACTCTGAGAATTGAATCTGGAAGCATGAGTTATAAGGAGAAGGCTTACATAAAGGTTCCTAGATTGTAAGCTCTTACAGCAGTCACATTCATTCATGATTTGCAACAGTTATTTCTAAATTTTGAGATTCTTCTCTGCGTGTGATGTGGTTGATCCCTGGAGCCTGGAGTATCTATGTCACACTTGAGACTCAGAATCAGAGCTCAACAGCTGTGAGTGTCGGCATTGCCCCATGAATCAACTGTTAAAGAGGATGAAAAGGAGATAAAACCTTGATTGGAGATATGAACAAAATGGACTTGGTTGAGATTAGGGTAGATCAGACTAAAGGGTTGAGGAGGATATTAACCACGTTTTAAAACTTTGGCTTCTGTATGGGACCAAAGGAAGAGATGGTTATATGGTGCAAAATCTATATTTTCTGTAGCACACTATACAATTTAATTTGTTTGGTCAGTTTACTCAAATGCCATAATTACATGGAACCTTGACTAGAGAGTGAGACCTTGTTGTTTGTACAGGTTAGCCTGAAGCCCTGATACAACCCAGAATAATTTGGGCAGAGAATAAAAAGTATTTGCAAAGCCCCCTTGAGGAACTGGGGGAAAATGTGGAAATAGTAAACTTTCCCAGCTGGGAAATTCCTGATATTCTCACAAGCATTTGGGACCACCAGCTTTGTAGGGCAAGCCCTTGATCTTAGAGCTTGACCTTATAAAGCTTGTTACTGCAAATGAGAGGCTAAACCTACTCATAATTGTGACTAAGTGTCACCTCAGGGGGCCTCTTCTGTTGCTCAGATGTGGCCTCTCTCTCTAAGCCAACTTGGCAGGTAAACTCACTGCCATTCCCCCTACATGGAACATGACTCTCAGGGGTTTAAATCTCCCTGGCAATGTGGAACATGACTCCCAGGGCTGAGCCTGGTCCCTGCATCATGTAATTGAGAAAGCCTTCTGGACCAAAAGAGGGAAGAGAATTGAAACAAAATAAAATTTCAGTGGCTGAGAGATTTCAAATGGAGTCGAGAGGTCATTCTGCAGCTAACTCTTATGCATTATATAAATATCCCTTTTCAGTTTTTAGTTTATTAGAATAGTTAGAAGGAAATATCTGACGCTGTTGAACTGCAATCCAATATCCTTGATTCTTGAAGGCAATCATATAATTATATAGTTTATATGGTATGATTGTGAAAACCTTATGGCTCACACTCCCTTTACCCAGTGTATGGACAAATGAATAGAAAAACAGGGACAAAAAGTAAATGAAAAATAAGGAGGAGGGGGTTATGGGATGTTTCAGGTGTTCTTTTTACTTCTATTTTTACTTTTATTTTTATTGTTGGAAGTAGTGAAAATGTTCAAAAATTGATTGTGGTGATGAATGCACAACTATATGAAGATACTGTGAACAATTGTTTTACACTTTGAATAATTGTATGATTTGTGAATATATTTCATTTTAAAAAATTTTTTGAAGTAAATGGAAGGAGGAGGGATTAGGGATGCTTTGAGTGTTCTATTTTACTTAAATTTATATTATTTTCATTGTTATTTTTTGGAGTAATGAAAAATTCAAAAGTTGATTTTGGTGTTGAATGCAAAACTATTTGATGAAACTTAACAATTGTTGTACACTTTGGATGATTATATGGTATGTGAATATATTTCAATAAAATTACATTAAAATGTAATAAAATGATATATAAATTACAAAAGCCAAAACAGTAGAGTGAAATTAGCCAGAAACAAAAGGACAGGTTCTCTATGGACTCACTAATATGAATTAACATTGATGGGCAAAATTTGAGAGTAAAAGTTGAGAACACAGGTTATCAGGAGACAAAGGTTAGAAATTGGGCACTTGATGCTGAAGGAGTACATAAAAGTAAACAGGATTGATTGTATAGATCCAGAAATGGATAGCATAATACTGTGTGATGGTAGCACAATATTGTAAGTACTCTTAACAAAGATGAGTGTGGTTACAGTTGAAAGAGGAAGGCTAGGGGCAGGTATGACACCAGAAGGAAAGATAAAGACTGGGATTGTATACCTTACTGAAATGTTTTTAAAAGTGGGAAAACGAATGTCAACATTGCAAGGTGTTGAAAATTGGGTGATATAAGGGGAAAAGTACAGTCAATGCAAACTAGAGTCTATGGTTAATAGTAACATTGTAAGATGCTTCCATTAATTGTAACAAAGGCATTATACCAAAGCCAAATGTCTATAAGAGGGGTTATAAAGGAGTGATATGGAATTCTTGATAGTAGTGTTGCCTGGCCTTTTCATTGAATTTTACTTTATTTTTATTTTTCTTCAAACTTTAATATTTTTATTCTTCATTTTTTCCCTCCTTTTCTTCTTTCTTTGTGGAAGAAATGGAAATGTCCTTATATAGTTTGTGGAGGTGAATGCATAACTATGTGACTATACCAGGGATCATTGATTGTCTACTTAGAATGGATTGTATGCTATGTGAATAAAACTGTTTAAAAAATAAACAGAGGCATACAAGTGCTGGAGAAAAATGTAGAGAGGGGTGTACCTATTCACTGTTGGTAGGGAAGTAGAGTGGTACAGCCCATCTGGAGGGCAGTGAGTGGTTCCACAGAAGGCTAAATATGGGGTTACCACAAGGTCCCACAACCCTGTAATTGGGTATATATTTGGAAGAACTGAGAGCAGCAACATGAATGGACATTGCACACTGGTGTTTATGGTGGCACTGTTTATGATTCACAGTGCATGGAGGTGATATAAGGGTACATTGACTGCTAAATGGAATGGTGAACTGTTGTCTATATATTCAATGGAATATTGAGCAGTGGCAAGAAGAAATGAATTTATGAGATATGCAACTAGGTGAAGGGAACTTGAGGACCATATATTGAGTGAAATAAGCCAAAATTGAAAAGATAAACACTATACTGCTTCACTAATTGGACTAACTATAATGTGCCAATTCTGAGAATTGAATCGGGGAGCATAGATTATCGGGGAAGGCTTATGGTAAAGTTTCTTAGATTGTAAGCTCTTACAGCAGTCACATCTATTCATGAGTTGTAACAGTTATTTTTAAATTCTGAGATGATGAACTGTTTGTGTACAACCTGGTCATTCCCTAGAACTTTGTGTATCTGTGTGACACCTGAGACTCAGAGCCAGAGTTCAGCAGCTATGAATGTAAGCATTACCCCATAGAGGAAATGTTAAAAAAGCTCATAATGATCAGACTCTAATTAGAGATATGAACAAAATCTCTATATACAACCAAGTTAGGACTAAGATAAACCAGACTAAAGGGAAAAGGATGATACTGATTGTGTTTAAAAACTTTAACTTCTATGTGAGACCAAAGGAATTAATGTTTATTTGGTGGAAAATCTGTATTTTCTGTAGCATGCTGTTCCAGTTTTCTAATGCTGCATTTTTGCAAAATACCAGAAATGGATCAACTTTTATAAAGGGGGTTTATTTGGTTATAAAGTTACAGTCTTAAGGCCATAAATTGTCCAAGGTAAGTCATCCACAATTGGTTACCTCCACTGGAGGATGGCCAATGGTGTCCAGAAAACTTCTGTTAGCTGGAAAGGCACATGGCTGGCATCTGCTCCAGAGTTCTGGTTTCAAAATGGCTTTCTCCCCGGACATTCCTCTCTAGGCTGCAGTTTCTCAAAAATGTCACTCTTAGTTGCTCCTGTGGTGTTTTTCCTCTCTTAGCTTCTCTGGAGCAAAAGTCTGCTTTCAATGGCCGTCTTTGAACTGTCTCTCATCTGCAGCAGACATCTGGGCCTATGTGGCTCTTTTTAAAGTACTCAGTGATCCAATTATGACCCACTCTGAATGGGTGGGGCCACATCTCCATGGAAATAATCCAATGAAACTCTTGCCCACAGTTGATTGAATCACATCTCCATAGAAACACTCAAAGAATTCCAATCTAATCAACACCAATACATATGCCCCTACAAGATTGCATCAAAGATATGGGGGGACATAATACATCCAAACTGGCACACATGCTATATAATTTAACTCATATGGTCAGTTTATTCAAACACCATAATTACATGGAACCTTGAATAGGGGTGTGATATGGTTGATTTGTACAGGTTAGCATGAAAATCTGATGCATCCCAGGGTAAATTGGGCAGAGAATAATAATTTTTTGCAAAGCCACCTTGAGGGTCTGGGGAAAAATTGGAAATATTAAACTTCCCCACCTGGGATATTCCAGATATTCTTGCAAGCATTGGGGACTACCATTATAGCAGGCAATCCCTCAAATGCTTGCCCTTTTGAAGCTTGTTACTGCAAAGGAGAGGGTAAGCCTGCTTATAATTGTGCCTAAGAGGCTCCCCCAGAAAACCTCTTTCATTCCTCAGATGTGGCCTCTCTCTAAGCCAACTCTGCAGGTAAACTCACTGCCCTCCCCCCTACATGGGACATGACTCCAGGGGTGTAAATCTCCCTGGGAACATGGAACATGAATCCTGGGGATGAGCCTGAATATGGCATTGTGGGATTGAGAAAGGCTTCTTGACCAAAAAGGGGAAGAGAAATGAAACAAAATAAAGTGTCAGTGACTGAGAGATTTCAAATGGGTTGAGAGGTCATTCTGGAGGTTATTTTTATGCAATTTATTGATATTCCCTTTTTAGTTATTAGTGTATTGGAATAGCTAGAAGGAAATACCTGAAACCATTGAACTGCAATCCAGTAACCATGAGTCTTAAAGCCAACTGTATAACTATATAGCTTATATGGTCTGACTATGTGATTGCGAAAACATTGTGGCTCACAGTCCCTTTGTCCTTTACATGGACAGATGAGTAGAAAAATGTGGACAAAAAGTAAATGAATAATAGGGGGGAAAGAGTATGAGATGTTTTGGGTGTTCTTTCATAGTTTTATTTTATTCTTATTTTCATTTTTATTTCCTGAAGTAATGAAAACGTTCAAAAATTGATTGTGGTGTTGAATGCACAACTATATGATGATACTGTGAACAAATGATTGTACACTTTGGATGATTGCATGGTATGTGAATATATATAAATAAAATTGTATTTAGAAAACTGGATGGTGTTTCTATACACTAGTATGAGCTATCCAAGGAGGTAATCAAGAAAAAAATTCAATTAACAAGTAGCACGTAGAAGAAGGAAATATCTAGGAATAAACCTAACAAAGGACATAAAGGTCTTGTACACAAAGAACTACAAAACAATGCTAAAAAAAAATCAAAGAAGACCTGGATAAATGGAAAGACATTCCATGTTCATGGATTGGAAGGCAAAATGTCATTAAGATGTCAATTCTACCCAAATTGTTCTATAGATTCAAGGCAATGCCAATCAAAATTCTTAAAGACTACTTTGCAGAAATGGAGAAGCTAACTATCAATTTTATTTGGAAAGATAAGGGGCCTCATAGCCAAAAACATCTTGAAAAAGAAGAATGGAGTGGGAGATACACTTCCAGAATTTAAGTACATTCTAAAGCAGCAAACCAATATAGTACTGGCATGATGATAGACATATTAATCAATGAAATCACAATGAGAGTTCACAAATAGACCATCAGATCTATGGTCAATTGATTTTTGTTTGTTTGGTCATTTGTTTGTTTCACACTTATTTCCTTTTATTAAAAACACAATTGAAAGGATACTGTGCATACTGTTCTGGATTTTGCTTTTTTCACTTTATACTTGCACATGTCCATTGAATGGATAAACCATAATTTGATCAACCCCCTAATGATAGATTTTTCCATTTTTTTGCAAATTTTGCTATCACAAATTATGTTGTAATGGGTATTCCTATTCATATGTTATTTTACATTTTATGTGTGGGATTATAACTGTGGGATAAATTCTTAGAAACAATGGTGGTTTGTGGGGAGGGTGAATGGGTGGATAGGGATGGGATTGGGAGACTTCACAATTTGCACTCTGTATATTTTTGAACTTTGTAACATATGTATACCTTTTCAAAAATATAAATATTTTTAAATACAGCTATTGGTCATAAACTACTTAGCTGCTCCCTCTCCTTATGTGTTTACCTGACTATGTTTTACAATTAAATCCAGGTGATAATTATTTCAAAATGTCTTAAGGCAAACTTCATTTAAACAGCCCTGAGCATTTTTGTAGAGAATGGAGGGCAAACAGGGATTTTAAAAAGAGCAGTCATAAACATCAATGCTTGTTACCTAGAAAAGGAGTTACTTGCCTTAACATAGACGTGTAAAACCATGATAATATTGCGGTGGATGGGTGTTAGGTCCTACCCAATGCCAGCTGCAGAGCATCAGCTTGGGGCCAGAGATGAAGGGAGGGATATACATCCAGAAGGTTCAGACACCTCAGTACTGCCCACTTCACTGTACAAGGATGCTTCTGCCAAATACTTGCCATCCACTCTGACCCTTCATTATAAAAGGCCATAAGAAAAGGGTTCAGGTCTCAAAAGACAGTTAATGGGGGGTAAATAATGTGTATCTTCCTAATAGTTCTTCCTAAATTCTTACTTGTGAGACTGTTTTCTCCTAATCCTTTGTAACTAGTCAACATCCCCATGCAAAAGTTGTGGTAGAGTGCTATGGGGAAACAAAGTGGGTGGGACAAATAGCTCACCTACCACCACTTTCTATAGCCACATAATTCAAGAGTGTGATTCAACAATGACTAAGAATCCCCCTATTTGAACACCCAACATAAAGCTGATTCACAACATTAAGCAGATTCAGGGCTCCTGCCTTTTGTTCTTGCATGATTACATTTTGCTAAAGCAAAGGAATGCTGCCACAGATGCTGGCTTGCATATAAAGTTAAATCAAATAAATTCTGTAACAAATAGGGCCTTGAAAACCTCCCCTCAAAAGTAATGGGATCGTTACTGCAAAGGAGCGGCTAAACTTGCATAATTGTGCCTAAGAGTCTTTCCCTGAGTACCTCTTTTTTTGCTCAGATGTGGCCCTCTCTCTCGCTAACTGAGCCATCTTGATAGGTGAACTCGCTGCCCTCCCCTCTACGTGGGACCCAACTCCCAGAGTTGCAAATCTCCCTGGCAATGCAGAATATGACTCCCAGGGATGAATGTGGACCTGGCATCATGGGACTGAGAGTATCTTCTTGACCAAAAGGGGGATGCAAAATGAGATGAAATAGTTTCAGTGGCTGAGAGATTTCAAATGGAGTCGAGAGGTCACTCTGGTGGACATTCTTATGCATTATATAGATAACATCTCTTACATTTTAATGTATTGGAATAGCTAGAAGTATATACCTGAAACTACCAAACTCCAACCCAGCAGTCTGGACTCCTGAAGACAATTATATAATAATGTAGATTACAAGGGGTAACAGTGTGATTGTGAAGACCTTGTGGATCACACCCCCTTTATCTAGTGTATGGATGAGTAGAAAAATGGGGACAAAAACTAAGGGACAAATGGGGTGGGATGGGGGGATGATTTGGGTGTTCTTTTTTCACTTTTATTTTTTATTCTTGCTCTGGTTCTTTCTGATGTAAGGAAAATGTTCAGAGGCAGATTGTGGTGATGAACGCACAACTATGTTATCATACTGTGGACAATGGATTGTATACCATGGATGATTGTATGGTGTGTGAATGTATTTCAATAAAACTGAATTTAATAATAATAAAAAAAAGTAATGGGAGCTATAATGTACAAACTCAGAGAAATGAATCTTAGAGCATAGGTTATCAGGGGAAGGCTTATTATAAAAGTCCCTAGCTTGTAAATTCTTACAGTGGTCACATATATTCCTTAGTTGTAATGGTTATTTCTGAATTCTGAGATGCTGAGCTCTAGTGGATAAGCTGGTCTGTCTCTGGAATCTTGAGTATCTGTGCAACACCTGAGACTCAGAGCTAGAGCTCAGCAGCTGTGAATGTCAGTATTTCCCCATAGAGCAACTGTCAAAAAAAAAAGCTGAAAAAGAGTTCAGACTTCAATTAAAGCTATGAATGAAGCAGATCTTGTTAGAACTAAGGCAAATCAAACTAAAGCATAAATGACAATATTGACTGTGTTTTAAAACTTCAACTTCTTTGTGTGACAAAAGGAAGAGATGTTTATTTTAATTCTGTAGCATACTAAATAATTTAACTTGTATGGTCAGTTTATTCAAACAACATAGTTACAAGGAACATTGAATAGGAAGTGAGATCTGGTGGGTTTGTACAGGTTATGTGAAAAGCTGATAAATCCCAAAGTAATTCCAGCAGAGAATAAAAATGTATTTGCAAAGCCCCCCTGAGGGACTGGGGGAAAATGTGGAAATATTAAACTTCTCCTCATGGGGAATTAGTGGTATTCTTACAAGCATTGGGAACTAACAATTTAGAAAGCCAAGCCCTTGATCTTGGGGCTTGACCTTAGGAAGCTTGTTACTGCAAAGGAGAGGCTAACCCTACTTATAATTCTGCCTAAGAGGCTTCCCCAGAGAACCTCTTTGTTGCTCAGATGTGGCCTCTATCTCTCTAAGCCCACTCAGCAGGTAAACTCACTTCCCTCCCTGGTACATAGGATATGACTGTCAGGGGTGTAAATCTCCCTGGAAACATGGGACATGTATCCTGGGGCTGAACCTGGCATTGTGGGATTGAGAAAGTCTTCTTGACCAAAAAGGGGAAGAGAGAGGAAACTAAATAAAGTTTCAGTGGCTGAGAGATTTCAAATGGAGTTGAGAGGTCATTATTGAGATTATTCTTATGCATTATGTAGTTATACGTTTTTAGTGTATTGAAACAGCTAGAAGGAAATACCTGAAACTGTTGAACTGCAACCCAATAGCCTTGATTTTTGAAAATGATTGTACACTATGTAACTTACACAGTGAGACTGTGTGATTGTGAAAACCTTGTGACTCTCACTTCCTTTAAACTGTATATGGAGAGGAGGGTAGAAAAATGGAAAGAAAAATTAAATGAATAATAGGGGATATGGGGAAGATAGGATGTTTTAGGTGCTCTCCTTTACTTGTATTTTTATTTTTATTTTTTAATTTTTTGAGTAATGAAAATGTTCAAAAATTCATTGTGGTGATTAATGTACAAGTATTTGATGGTACTGTGAACAACTGATTGTACACTGTGGATGACTGTAGGGTTAATAAATCTAAAAAAAAAGTAATGGGAGGCAAAAGATCTTTTCATTGCTACTGGAAGAGCACAAAGTTTTCCTAAATTAATGTTCATAGTGAATAAAATTTGTGAAAATATCCACTAGCTTTTATGGCCTGCCAGGAAAAGGACATATGATCAGAAATGGCCTGCAAAAGATGCTAAAACCATTTTATCAATTACTGCCTATTCCAAGCAAACTGCCCAATATCTCCTTGGTGCTATCACTCCATATCCCATGTCCTTAAAATATCTCCATCACCCACTAACCCTCCAATGGAAATTTCTTGTTACCACCTCCAGCTTCCCCATGACTTTCTCAGTGTGATGAAGTAATGTGATTTCTCCCAAATCCACCTTTTAAAGAAGCATTCCAATTCTCCCATTGGAGTGGTACCCTCATTTAGTTCTTCTCATTCTAAGGGACCATTTCTGCCTGGCTGGTCACTACAATTTATTGGTTTATTTATCGAACTAAAACTATTCTGAATGTGCTCATAAGGAGTTGTAAAATCACCATACCAATAAATAATCCACAAGAATACATGATTCTGGAAAAATAGTCTCTAACATTTAAAATGTAGCAAAATCTCTTTTCAAGGAGGATGAAAGAAATTATTCTGAGTTGAAAATCTTTATTAAGCCCAGGCATTGGCAGAAACTGCAGTGTATTAGTAACTTAACACACAGATAATTCCATGGTCCACTGCTTTCTGCCATCTGTTTCTTAGTGTCTCCTTCTTTCCTCTAATATCATGATAGGTTTGTTTTCTCTGAGTCTCAGGTTTCTCCATATTGGAAATGTGAAAGTATCTGTCTCAGATACTTTCTAATTCTAAACTGTCTATTTCCATTTTTAAATGGTAAATTGTCTTACAGAATGACCTGAATTACAGTCCAGTCCAGAAATGCAAGTTTTTGCTATACTGATCTTTTAGGCTCCTGAGCCTAGATTTAACCAATATCTCTTGCAGAATCAATTTGGTTGTAGTTTGTTCACAGTTGGCAGTAATAAATCATTTTGTTATTGTTGCTGTTGTGGATTTTCTTTTTTTTTCTTTTAGCTGTCTGTCTGTGATGATTAATTTTATGTGTCAACCTGGCTAAGTTATGGGATCCAGTTGCTTGGTTAAACACCACCGTAGTGGTTACTGTGGAGGTATTTCACTGATTGGATTAGCATCTAAAATCAATTGACCCTAAATGAAGGAGATTACCATCTATAATGGGGGTGGCCTTACCCAATCAGTTGGAGATCTGAATAGCAAGAACTGGAGGTTCCAGAGAGTAGATTGAATTAAGACCACACCCATTACTTCTTCCTGAGTTTCTAGCCTAAGAAATTAGGTAGGACTCAAAAATTAAACATCACTCTCACCAAAATTTCCAGTCTCCAGACTGCCTTATTAATTGGCACTTCCCAGTCCCTACAATTGTGTGTGTCAAATCTTCATAATAAACCTCTTTATATACACATATATATGTCCTTTTGGTTCTGTTTCTCTGGAGAACCCTGACAGATACAATGTTTTGGCTCTCTCTGCCCTGTCACACAGGGACCATGATTATTTCAAACTCTGTACCTAATTTAAGATACCCAAACAAGTACTTTAAAATGAAAATGTTGAAAGTGTAACCCATAGCATCCTTTGAAATTTGTTCTATAGCTACTTGTTAAATTGTAAATTGAAAGCTGTCACTTTTTGTACATATGTTATATTTCACAATAAGGAAATAACTGAAACTATGGTACTGTAACTCATAACAACTTTGGAAATTTCCTGTATAACTACTTGTTAATTCATACTTTGAAAGATACTATCTTTTGTATATGCGTTACATTTTACAATAAGGAAATAACTGAAACTGTGCAACTGTAATCCATAATATTCTTTGAAATTTGCTCTTTAACTGCTGTTAAATCACACTTGGGAAGTTATCACTTCTATGTATATATGTTATATTCTACAATTTAGGAAATGATTTTAAAAATTCACTGGAATTTGTGGCTTAAAAAAAAGTTATTTTTTTCAGTAACCTAAAAGTAGGGTTACCAGATTTAGTGAATAAAAATACAGGCGTCCCAGTCAAACCTGAATCCCAGATAAGCAACAAATATCTTCTGGCACAAACATATCTCATGCACTATTTTGGACACAATTATACCAAAAAAATATTATTCCCTGACAATCTGAAACTCAAATTTAACTGGACACCCTATATTTTATCTGACAACCTCACCTATAAAAAGGCCCCAAAGTATCTATTATCTATATCAACAAAGGGACCATTTCTGCTCATGCTTGGCACCAGAGACATTTTATACCTTAAATTGGATGAAGGAATACATCCTGAAAAGATTCAGTCATGTGTTAGTTTAAAGGTATTATGTCCCCCAAAACGCCATTTTCTTTGATGTAATCTTGTGTGGTCAGACGTATCAGTGTTGATTAGATTGTAATTCTTTGGGTGTTTCCATGGAGATGCACCCCACCCAACTGTGGGTGGTGACTCTGATTGGATAATTTCTGTGGAAGTGTTACCCCACCCATTCAGGGTGGGTCTAAATTAAATCACTGGAGTCATATAAATGAGCTGACAAACAGAAGGAACTCAGTGCAGCTGAGAGTGACATCTTGAAGAGGAGTTACAACCAAGGGGGACACTTTGAAGAATGCACAGAAGCTGAGAGAGTAGCTACAGATGAGAGACAGTTTGAAGATGCCTGTTGAAAGCAGACTCTTGCTCTGGAGAAGCTAAGAGAGGACAAATGCCCCAAGAGCAACTAAGAGTGACATTTTGAGGAACTGAAGCCTAGAGAGGAATGTCCTGGGAGAAAGCCATTTTGAAAACAGAACTCTGGAGCAGATTCCAGCCACGTGCCTTCCCAGTGAACAGAGATTTTTCCAGACACCATTGGCCATCCTCCAGTGAAGGTACCCTTTGTTAATGGACACTTTATGGCCTAAAGACTGTAACTTTGTAACCAAATAAACCCCCTTTTATAAAAGCCAATCCATTTCCAGTGTTTTGCCTTCCAGCAGCATTAGCAAATTAGAACAAGTCATTAAATGATCACAGACACTTGAAATGTCCGTATGACTATGGACACTATCTGTGAAACAATTCAGGTATCAATGGAGTTTTGGTCCAAGATGTTTGGGTGAGAGGTTCTTGGTTTTGTGAATCTGGCAGATCTATAAGTAGAAGAGGAAAATGCAGATGCATAAGTAGAAGAGGAAAATCAAGTGGCACATCCACAAAGGTTGAAACAAAAAAGAAAATATTTCATTTGCCTTTCTCATCCTCTCTGGCCTAGTAACCATTGTTTAAGCTAGCCAATCTATGACCCTGATCCAAAATACAAGTAAATAAGGATTTTCTTTTTTAAATGAAGCTTTATGCATAGCTAGGCACATATGTATGTGCTGTTCTGAAGGTCAGGGCAGTAGCTCCAAGTTCTGGAGACTTGGAGACACTATAGATTACACTGGCTTTCAACCAGTGACTAAATCTGAGGAAACAGCATCTGGGGGCTTTGCCTCAGAACTGTGAGGGAAAAATAAGGCCAAGAGTAAAAACTTCACATTCTGAAAATAATAGTGGAAAACACAACACTCCTGGGTTGAAGGAAATAAAATTGAGAAAGGACCATGATTAGATGGAAACCTCTTGAATTCTGCTAACCCCAGGTTTCTCAAGCTGGTAGGATGGGTGGCAATCTCTGGGTCACTCATCAAAGTTTGACAGAGAAGGATGATCCACAGGAGCAGCCTTGCTGCAATTGAGGATGTTCCAACACTTGAAATGACCTTCAGATTAGTTCTTGGCTAAAGTCTACCTTGGTCCCCTTTCATGAAGGGCAAACTATCAGAGTCAACCACCTTTCTTGCCCCACTCTGTTCAAATACCCCTCATTGGGGTTGATAACTGTATCCAGTGAAAATGTATATTGGAATCTGAAGCATCCACCTCCCTCCACTGAGTCTGAGGGATTCTGACCCTTCGGTGATTTCCAGAAGCCTCTGGATGCACTATCCGTGAGGCAGATCTGCCTCCTCGGGATTGGAGGATGATATTTCCTGAAGAGTCTGAGGCCAAGAAGAGGCTGCAGGGAGTCTGCTTTTCAGCCATGGAGTGACCAGTCTCAGTGCTGGGGCCATCAGGGATCACCTACAGGTTGTTTGCCATCTTCCTCTGCAAGCCTCAATTGAGTTTTGACAAGGCTCCTAAGCCCTCTCAACTTGGACAGAATAGTCTCTTCGATAAATGGTTTGGGGAGAACTGGATATCTAGAACCAAAAGAAAGAAAGAGGACCTGTATCTCACACCTTATTCAAAAATTAACTCAAAATAGATCAAAGACCTAAATACAACAGCCAGTACTGTAAAACTCTTAGAAGAAAATATAGGGAAACTTCTTCAAGATCTAGTGATAGGCAGTAGTTTCTTAGCCTTTATACCCAAAGCATGAGCAATGAAAGAAAAACTAGTTAAATGGAAACTCCTCTAAATCAAATACTTCTCTGCCTCAAAGCACTTTGTCAAAAGGGTGAAAAGACAACCAATCCAATGGGAGAAAATACTTGATAAACACATATCTGATAAGGGTTTTATATCCAGAATATATAAAGAAATCCTACAACTCAACAAAAAAAAGACAAACAACCCAATTTAAAAATGGGCAAAGGACATGAATAGACATTTCGCCAAAAAGGAAATATAGATAGCTAAGAGGTACATGAAAAGATGCTACTAAGGAAATGCAAATCAAAACCACATTGAGATATCATCTCACAACTACCAGAATGGCTGTTATTTTTTAATGCAATTTTATTGGGATATAGTCACATAACATACGATCCTTCAAAGTGTACAATCAGGTGTTCATAGTATCATCATATCGTTGTGGATGCATTGCCACAATCTTTGAACATTGTCATTACTCTAAAAAGTAAAATAAATATTAAAATAAAAAAGAACATCCAAAACACTCCATTCCCCTCCTCCTCCCCTTATTCATTTACTGTTTTTAACACTCATTCATTTTTTTTAACTTTACCAAAAAATTAATAAACCATAAAAAAACATTTCAAACACACAAAACCAAAACAAAGGGATAAGAAAAACAAATAACCTGAAATAACTACATTTCTGTGAACTTGTTCCTACCATACCCCCAGAAAGTAACAAACCATAGCCATTCCTGAGCATTACCATAACATTAAGTTTACCCTCCATAACTTATCTGTTCTTACTAGATTATTGTTCCCCCCTTCACTATTTGCTATCTATAACTAGGTCCCCTACATTCTACAACACAAACCATACATTTTTCACAGTGTTCACATTAGTGGTAACATACAATATATCTCCTTTTGTGCCTGTCTTATTTTACTCAGCATTATGTCTTCAAGGTCCATCCATATTGTCATATGTTCCAAGACCTCATTCCTTCTTATTGCCACGTAGTATTTCATCGGGTATACATATACTACATTTTATTTATCCACTCATCTGTCGAAGGACATTTGGATTATTTCCATCTCTTGGCAATTGTGAATAATTCTGCTATGAACATCAGCGTGCAAATATCTGTTCATGTCACTGCTTTCAGATCTTCCACATATATACTGAGAAGAAAAATTGCTGGATCAAAGGGTAGTTCTATATCTAGCTTTCTGAGGAACTGCCAGACTGTCTTCCAGAGTGGCTGTACCATTATACAGTCCCACCAACAATGAATAAGAGTTCCAATTTCTCCACATCCCCTCCAGCATTTGTAGTTTCCTGTTTGTTTAATGGCAGCCATTCTAATTGGTGTGAGATGATATCTCATTGTGGTCTTAATTTGCATCTGCCTAATAGCTAGTGAAGATGAACGTTTTTTCATGTGTTTTTCAGTCATTTGTATTTCATCTTCAGAGAAATGTCTTTTCACATCTCTTGCCCATTTTATAATGGGCTGTCTGTACTGTTGCCATTGAGTTGTAGGATTTCTTTACATATGTAAGATATCAGTGTTTTGTCAGATGTATGGCTTCCAGATATTTTTTTCCATTGAGTTGGCTGCCTCTTTCACCTTTTTGACAAATTCCTTTGAGGTACAGAAGCTTTTAAGTTTGAGGAGTTCCTTTTATCTATTTTCTCTTTTGTTGCTTGTGCTTTGGGTGTAAGGTCTAAGAAGTGACCCCCTAATACAAGGTTTTGAAGATGCTTCCCTACATTTTCTTCTAGAAATTTTATGGTACTGTCTCTTATATTGAGGTCTTTAATCCATTTGGAGTTAATTTTTGTGTAGTTGTGAGGTAGGGGTCCTCTTTCATTCTTTTGGATATGGATATCCAGCTTTTCCAGCCCCATTTGTTGAATAGACTGTTATGTCCCAGTTCAGGGGTTTTGGGGGCCTTATCAAAGATCAGTTGACTCTAGATCTTGGGGTCTATCTCTGAATTCTCAATTTGATTCCCTTGATCAATATGTCTATCTTTGTGCCAGTACCAAGCTGTTTTGACTACTGTGGCTTTATATGATTCAAAGTCAGGGAGTGTTAGTCCCCTCACTTTGATTTTCTTTTTTAGAATGTTTTTAGCAATTTCAGGCATCTTCCCCTCCCAAATAAATTTGATAAGTAGCTTTTCCAAGTCTACAAAGTAGGTTGTTGGAATTTTGATAGGGATTGCATTGAATCTGTAGATGAATTTGGGTAGAATTGACATCTTCATGACATTTAGCCTTCCTATCCATGAAAAGGGAATATTTTCCATATTTTTAGGTCCCCTTGTATTCCTTTAGTAAAGTTATATAGTTTTCTATGTATAGGTCTTTTACATCCTTGGTTAAGTTTATTCCTAGGTACTCGATTTTTTTAGTTGCTATTGATAATGGAATCTTTTTCTTGAGTGTCTCATCTGTTAGATCATTTCTAATGTATAAGAACATTGCTGACTTACGCGCATTAATCTTGTATTGTGTTACTTTGCTAAATTTGTCTATTAGCTCAAGTAGCTGTATCATTGATTTCTCAGGGTTTTCCAGATATAAGATCATATTATATGCAAATAATGACAGTTTTACTTCTTCCTTTCCAATTTGGATGACTTTTATTACTTTGTCTTGCCAGATTGCTCTGGCTAGCACTTCCAAAACAATGTTGAATAACAGTGGTGACAGCGGGCATCCTTATCTCATTCCTGTCTTAAAGGGAAGGCTTACAGTCTCTCACCATTGAGTATTATGCTGGCTGTGGGTTTTTCATATATGCCCTTAAACATATTGAGGAAGTTTCTATCAATTCCTACCTTTTAAAGTGTTTTTATCAAAAAACAAAGCTGGATTTTGTCAAATGCTTTTTCAGCATCTAGTGAGATGATCATTTGATTTTTTCCCTTTTGATTTGTTAGTATTAATGGATTTTCTTATGTTGAACCATCCTTGCGTGCCTGGAAAGTACCACACCTGGTCATGGTGTGTGAATTTTTAATGTGTCTTTGGATTTGCTTTGCAAGAAATTTGTGGGGAATTTTTGCATCTATATTCATGAGGGAGATTGGCTTGTAGTTTTCTTTTCTTGTAGCATCTTTACTTAGTTTTGGTATTAGAGTAATGTTAGCTTCATAAAATGAGTTAGGTAGTGTTCCATTTTCTTCAGTGTTTTGAAAGAGTTTAAGTAAGATTGTTGTCAGTTCTTTTTCGAAAGTTTGGTAGAATTCTGCTGTGGAGCTAAGTGGCCCTGGGCATTTATTTGTGGGAAGCTGTTTGAAGACTGATTGGATCTCTTTGCTTGTGTTGGTATGTTGAGGTCTTCTACTTCTTCTCTGGTCAGTCTAGGTTGTTCATGTGTTTCCAGGAAATTGTCCATTTCCTCTACATTATCAAGTTTGTTGGCATACAGTTGTTCATATTATCCTCATAATTTTTTTTTTTTAATTTCTTCAGGATCCACAGTAATGTCCCTTCTTTCATTTATTACTTTGTTTATTTGGGTGTACTATCTTTTTTATTTTGTCAGTTGAGCTAGGGGCTTGTCAATCTTGTTGGTCTTCCCAAAGAACCAACTTGTGGTTTTATTTATTCTCTCTATTGTTTTTGTATTCTCTATGTCATTTATTTCTGCTTTAATCCTTGTTATTTCTTATCTTCTAGTTGATTTAGGATTAGTTTGCAGTTCATTTTCTAGCTTCTTCAGTTGCTCCATTAGTTCTTCAATTTTAGCTCTTACTTCCTTTTTAATGTATGTATTTAGAGCTATAAATTTCTCCCCCAATACTGCCTTCACTTCATCCCATATGTTTGGATACGTTGTGCTCTCATTTTCATTTATCTCTAGATATTTAGCAATTACTCTTGCTATTTCTTCTTTTACCCACTGATTGTTTGGGAGTGTGTTGTTTAACCTCTAGATAATTATGAATGTTCTAAATCTCTGATGGTTATTGACTTCTGATTGTATTCCATTGTGATCAGAGAATGTGCTTTGAATAATTTCAATCTTTTTAAATTTATTGAGGCTTGTTTTATGACCCAGTATGTGATCTATTCTGGAGAAAGTTCTGTGAGCACTAGAGAAGAATGTGTATTCTGGTGATTTGGGAAGTAATGTTCCATATATGTCTCCTAATTCAAATTCATCTATCAGATTGTTTAGGTTTTCAATTTCCTTTTTGGTCCTCTGTCTGGTTGATCTGTCTATAGGAGAGAGCGATGTATTGAAGTCTCCTACAATTATTGTGGAAACATCTGTTGCTTCCTTCAGTTTTGCCAACATTTGTCTCATGAACTTTGGGGCACCTAGATTGGGTGCATACATATATATTATTGTTATTTCTTCTTCTTGAGTTGTCCCTTTATTAGTATATAGTGACCTTATTTGTCTCTTATAACATCCTTGCATTTGTAGTCTATCTTATCTGAGATTAATATTGAAACTCCCACTTTCTTTTGGCTGTAGCTTGCATGGAATGTTTTTTCCATTCTTTCACTTTCAATTTGTATGTGTCTCTGTGTCTAAGATGAGTCTCCTGTAAGCAACATATTGATGGTTCATATTTTTTAATCCATTCTGCCTATCTATACTACCTATACTATCTATACTTTTTATTGGGGAGTTTAATCCATTCACATTCAATGTTATTACTGTGAAGGCATTTCTTGAATCAGCCATCCTATCCTTTGGTTTTTGTTTGTCAGATATATTTTTTCCCTCTCTCTATTTCCTTTAAGGTCCCCTTACTAAAACTCTTCCTGTGCCTTTCTCCAGAACTCTCTCTCCCTTTTTTCTGAGCCAGTAGATCTCCCTTTAGTATTTCTTGTAGGGCAGGTCTCTTGTTAGCATGTACTCTAAGCATTTGTTTGTCTGTGGAAATTTTAAGTTCCCTCTCAATTTTGAAGGTGAGCTTTGTGGATAAAGAATTCTTGGCTGGCAATTTTTCTCTTTCAGAATTTTAAATATGTCATACCACTGCCTTCTCACCTCCATGGTGGCTGCTACATAGTCACTACTTAGTCTTATTTTGTTTACCTTTTATGTGTTGAAATGTGTTTCTTTCGCTGCTTTCTGAACTTTCTCCTTCTCTTCAGCAGTTGACAGTCTGATCAGAATATGTCTCAGAGTGGATTTATTTTGTTTGGAGTTCATTGGGTATCTATGATTTGCATATTTATGTCATGTAGAAGGGTTGAGAAATTTTCCCCAACAATGTCTTTGAACACTCTTCCTAGGCCTTTACTTTTCTCTTCCCCTTCTGGAACACTAGTGATTCTTATATTTGCATGCTTCATGTTGTCCATCATATCCATGATAGCCGTTTCAAATTTTCTGATTTTTTTTCTCCATTCTTTTGCACTTTGACTCTCCAGAATGTTTTTTTCATGTTCCTAATCATTCTTTGATTCATCTAATCTGCTGCTATGTGTTTCCAAGATCTTTCTAATTTGATCAACAGTTTCTTTTATTTCCATAAGCTCATCTTTTTTTTTTTTTTATTTACTCTTGAAAATTCTTCTTTATGTTCTTCTAGGGTCTTCTTCATGTCCTTTATATCCTGAGCCATGGTCTTGTTGTATGTGATTACTTCTTTGATTAATTGATCAAAGTACTGTCTCTCCTGTTTTTTTTCTTATTTTGGTGGTTTGGGTTATCCATATCTTCTGGTTTTCTTCATATGCTTTAAATTTTTCTGTTGTCTTTGACCTTTTGGCATTTGTTTATCTTGATAGGGTTTTTTTTAGGGTATGCAGATTTATTTGAAAAATTATCTTTAATTTTTCAGAGCTACAGCTTGGTGGAGTGCACTTTCCTCACTTACCAGCAGATGGAGCCTCTGAGCCACCTATTACCCACAGGTCAGTTCTCCCCAACTTCATCTATGTGGTGAGTAGGGGTCCAAACCCTGTGGAAGTCCAACCAGTACATCATGTGCAATGGGGACCACCAGCCCTGAAGGTAGGGGGTGTGCCCTGAGCAGTTAGTCAGGGAAGATGGCTTTAAGGCCCAGAACTCCCAGCCTTTCTTGTAGTGTTAAAGATGTTGCACAAGTCCAACCCTTCAGATTGAATCCCCACAGTCTCTCTCTGCTGTGGACCCAAAAGCCCCTGGGATTTGTGTACAGCCCTCCACCTCCAAGTCGTGCACTCCATGGGCCTCTGCCGAGGAAGACTGCCCAACATCACAGATGAGCAGAATCCCCAAGGGAAGCTCTCAGCCACAGCTCTGTGAAGGGGCATCTCCCAGCCCACTGAAAAGATGGCTGTAGAGGGCATGGTAACTTCCCACTTCTGCAGACCTGCTCCTGCTGCAGTGAGCCATTCCTAGCTCCAGAACAACTAGCTGTCAGTGTGCAAAAGGCTATCATCCATGCCAGATACTGAAGTGGGTGCCCAGGGTGTGGAAAGCACTCCCCACCATGCTTGACTGCAAGGCTCTCACTGCCAGATCTGCAGCTGCTTTTGGGGTTTTTAAACTAACCCACCTCCAAATGCCAACCCTAGGTTTCTCCCCACCACAGCACAGCTGCTGTTTCCCCAGCAGCCTCATTCACTTGATTCCAAATGCAGATTCTGTTTCACCAAGTGCACAGTCACTGTGGATGTAGCCGACCTTGTCCAGCTGGTACAAACCTGGAACTGGAATTCTGGAGCACTCTCTGTATTTAATCTAGTGTTTTTCATGGAGAAGTATTTTGCTCTCTCTCCTAATCTGCCATCTTGGAGCCTCCAGAATGGCTGCTATTAAACAAACAGGAAACTGTTGGAAAGGATGTAGAGAAATGGGAACACTTATTCAACTGCTTATTGGAATGTAAAATGGTACAGCCAGTGTGGAGGATGGTTTGGAAGTTCCTCAGGAAGCTAACTATAGAGTTGCATTATGACATGGCAATACCAACACAGGATATACCCAGAAGATCAGAAAGTAGGGACATGAACAGACATTTGCACACCAATGTTCATAGCAGCATTATTCACAATTGCCAAAATATGGAAACCCAAGGGTCCATCAACAGATGAATGGATACACAAAAGGTAGTGTATACATAAAATGGAATATTATTCAACAGGAAGAAGGAATGAAGTACTGAAGAATGTGATATAGATGAACCTTGAGGACATTATGTTAAGTGAAATAAGTCAGACAAAAAAGGGACAATTATATTATGATCTCACTGATATGATATAATATGTAAACTCACAGACATAAAATATTTAATATAGGTTACCAGGATATAGAATGAGGCTAAAGAATGGGGAGTGATTGCTTAATACATACAGAATGTTTAACTAGGTTGAATTTAAATGTTTGGAAATGGACAAAGGTGACAGTAGCACACAACTGTGAAAATAATTAACAGTGCTGAATGCTGTGTGAGTGTGATGAAAAGGGGAATATTGGAGTTATGTATGTCACCAGAAGGGAAGTTGGAGGTTAAAACATGGGAATGTGTTACACGGTGAATATTGTGGTGTACAATGTCTGTGATTAACTGTACAAATATTAAAAAGTTCTTTCATGAGATAGAGCAGATGTATGACACTATTATAAGGAGTTAATAAGGAGGGATATATGGGAAAAATGTATATATTGCAAACCATGGACTATAGTTAATAGTAATATTTTAATACTCTTTCATCAACAGTAACAAATGTACCACCCAAATACTATGGGTCAATAATATGGGGGAATAAGGAGTATGGAAGTATTGGGTTTCTTTTTTATTTTCATTTCTTTTCTGGAGTAATGAAAATGTTCTAAATTTGATCATGGGGATGTATGCACATCTATGTGATGAAACTGTGAACCAGTGATTGTATACTTCAGATAGTTTTTATGCTGTGTACATACATCTCAATAAAATTGCATTTAAAAATATTACTGTTAACTATAGTACATAGTTTACATTAGGTGTATTTTTCCCATACACCGACATTTTATTAACAACTTGTAATAGGTATGTACTTTTGTTATAACATACTTGTATTATATACAAGTATTGTGGTATATACTTGTACCACTAACCCCAGTTCATCAGTCATGACAGGGTTCACCATTACATACTCCCATGTCTTATCTTCTAACTTTCCTTCTAGTAGCAAACATGACTGAAAACTTCCTCTTTCAACCACATTCACAAACATAATTCAGCATCTCTTCAGCATTTCTTGTGGTGCCAGTTCAATGGTGACAAACTCCCTCAGCTTTTTATAAATCTGGGAATGTCTTAGTCTCTCCTATTTTTTTTACTCAATGGATTTAACTTTTTATTGTGGTAAAATACATGTAAAATTTTCCATTTTAAAGTGAACAATTCAGTGACACTAACTACATATGTGACATTCTTCAGCCATCACTCACTACCATCTGGTTCAAGAACTTATTCAGCACACCGAAAAGAAACCAAGATTGCCCACTGTGAGTGCTCTCCTTCAGAGTTTACCTGTACTATGAGTTTAGAGACTAGCTCCAGGCCAAAGCTTAGGGGGCACCCTAATCCTTTCTGCACATGCATCTTTTCTCAGACTTGTGCATGAGGCCCTAGGAATTCCCTCACTTACACAAATATGTATGTTTCCTCTTCCCTAGGAAATAGTTTCCTCATAGTTCCAATCACTGCACCATGTATCTTACACCAGCAATTGCTTATCCCAGGCAGCCACTTGACTGCTGTCACCCAGCATTCTGTAGGAGAGCTCTATGAACTGCCTTCTACATGGAGGGCAAGTTCTGGGATGGTGAGTCCCTCAGGCCACCACCAGACAGACCAGACCAGACACACACACTCCCAGTGCACAAGGCTCCTCGGCTCTCTCTGGAACCAGCACTGGGAGTGTGGGTGGTTCCATGTCAAGCCATTGAGCAGCAGGGAGGAGCCAGTCAAGGCACCACAAAACCCTCCCATTTTAAAAAGCCTTTTTATTGATTCTGTGCTGGCCATGTTACTGAACCTGCAGTCCTTTAACAGCTTTCTGGAATTTTGATAAAGATACTTCTGTCAGTTCCTGCTGGTTGTTCAAAGCTTCCATGAGGGGCCAGAGCTTCAAAGCATCTCATTCTGCCATCTCAATCTGGGTAGGAGGCTCCAACTATTATTATTTGCCCCAAGAAGCATTGACTTGTTTTTGTTTTTGTTTTTGTTTTTTGGGGGGGGGGGACAGATTTTATCTTTGTTTGCTTGTTTTGTCTTTCAACACATACACCTCTTCACACTGAAAGAGTTCTGAGCTAGGTGAAAAAAAGGGAAGTCCCTTCAGGGACACCCCAGTAATATCAAAGCAGACAAACACGATTCATGGGAACATGGTGAATTCTTATTTTGGAACCAGGCACCTACCCTGAGAGTGTTAAAATGGGTAAGTTAAAATGTCACAAATGCCTTCTACTGCATTTCCATGACTTTTCTTCTGATTAAATGTCAGTTTGGTTCCTGTTAACTTCTGACTATCTCCAAGTTCTGATAAGGTTGATTCCTACAGATGTTGCCAGGTTTTTTATTTCTGGAAAGGAATGGTCCCCAGAGTTCCTCAATCCTCCATTTTTACTCTCTATGCAATACACCTTGATATTTTCTTTTCTTGTCCATTTCAGTTAAAAATGACATACCAGTTGTGTCCAATCAAAGTGCTTTCAAACCCAAGATGTGGTGTTGAAACAATTTGAAAAATATCCTTTGAGGCTCTATGGGTAGGAATGCAGAAAAGGTATTATAGGGTCATCAGATATATGTTTCAACTTTATTGCATATTGCCATATTGCTTTTCAAACTGGATTTATTGACTACAATCCCACCAGCAGTGGATATGATTAGCTATTTTCCCACATCACTGTCAAGAAATTGTATTGTCAGACTTGAAGTTTTTCCAGTTTTGTGTCTGATAAATGGATTTCCTTGAGGTTTTAATATTCACATTTTCTTGATTACTAGTAAGATTGCATAACTTTCCAAAACTAAGCTTTTAGGTTTTCTCTCCCATTAATTGTCTGTTTACATCTTTTGCCCATTTTTCTCTTGCAATGTTTGTCTTTTTCTGACTTTTTTTCATATAAAATATTCTGGATATGAATCCTTTTTCAGTTATATGGATTTTGGTCATTCCCATTCTCTTTCTCTCCTTCTATCTCTCTCTCTCTCTCTTCCCCTCCCTTGTGGAGCATGCTGGTGGGCAGTGGCATCCGAGTAGGTTGGATTAGAAGCAATGTACCTGGCTCTTCAAGTTACCCTTAAAAGAGACTTACCCAAGGTCTCCAATGGCCTACTAGTTTGAGCAAGACAATTTTTTATTACAAGGTAGACCACTCCAGGGTACCCACATTTGGCAGACATTGACAGACTTTCTACTTCCTATTTGGCTTACCCTTGTTTCTGCACACATGTGGGCCCCCATTTTGGGGGCCCACTTTAGTGCTGGTATTGACCACTTATCCAGACTTGACAGACCGTACCTCAATACCAATAATTATCAGCCTGGTTCTACAAGCTTCCTGGCTATGCCTTCACATTCACCATCTGGGAACAAAACTTTCAGGACACCAAGATGTACAAGGCCCTGATAGATTGGGCCAGGTGGTAGGATCTGCCTCTAGGGCCCTTACTGACTAAATCAGCAGTTAATAGTTGTCTCCTCTGGAAGAAAACCAAACACTGTAGATTTGTTAGTTGGGGCTCAATTTCCTGTGGTCAGTTACCTTGAGCAAGACGGCACATTGATAATATTGGCCCCTTCTGCCATCTTCTGGGGCCACCTTTAAAGAGACAAAAGTTGTGGGTTTATAAACAACCATGAATAAAATACAGGATTCCCATATACACCCAACAACACCTCACTTTGATGTGGAACATTTTTTACAATTTATGATAGCATATTTTTATAATTGTACTATTAACTAAAGTTCATGGTTTAACTTAGAGTCACTGTCCATGCGGTGTAGTTCCATGGACTTTTCTTTAAATCTTTATTTTGTTACCATATATACAATCTAACATTTCTCCCTTTAATCACATGTAGGTATATATTTCAGTGTTGTTAATTGTATTCACAATGTTGTGCTACCATCACCACCATCCATTATCAAAACATTTCCTTCATTCCAAACAGGAACCCAGTGCATTTTAAGCCTTCATTTCCCATTCCCTATCCCACCCCATCCTCTGGTGTTTGGTGTACTAAAGCTGATGAAATGCAATATACCAGAAATGGACTGGCTTTTAACAATGAGGATTTATTAGCTTGCAAGTTTACAATTCAAAGGCCATGAAAATGTTCAAATTAAGGCATCAGTGGGACAATACCTTCTCTGAATACTGGTTACCAGAAAACTTAGGCTCTTCTGTCAGATAGCAAGGCATGTGGTGACATTTGCTGATCCTTCTTTCCCAGGTTTCATTGCTTCCAACTTCTGGCTTCATTGGCTTCCTCTCTCAGCTTCTGTCAGTTTGTTCTTGTCTCTCAGCATCTCTGAGGCTTTTTCCATGAACTTCTCTTAATTTAATTTTTTCTGTCTTTTATCCTTCCATAAAGGACTCCAGTAAGAGGATTAAGATCCACCTTGAAGGAGGTGGATCACATCTCAATTGAAATAACTTAATCACAGTTCTCACCCACAGTAGTTCTACACCCCCAGGAATGGATTAAAAGAACATAAACTGTTCTGGGGTACATATAACTTCAAACTACACCACCTGGTAACCTACATTCTAGATTCTGACTCCATGATTTGGCTAATTCTAAGTGTCTCAAAACAATGAGATTATACAATATTTGTCCTTTTTTGTCTGGCTTATTTCACTCAACATGATGTCTTCAAGGTTCATCCATTTTGCTGCATGTTTCAGGACTTCATTCCTTTTTATGGCTGAATAATCTTCCATTGTGATGGTTTGAAGCTCTATGTATCCCAGAAAAGTATCTTCTTAAGATTAATCCTTTCTGTTGCATGGGCACATTGTAAGTAGTTTCTTTCAGTGAATAGGATCTTAAATTAAGGTATGACCCACCTCATTTAGAGGAGGTCTTAATACTCTTACTAGAGTCCATTATAAGAGGATGAAACTCAGACAAAGAGAGAGAGAGAACCATGGAAGCAAGAAGCTGAAAGCAGTGTAACTTGGAAGAGAAGGGTGTGACCAGCATGTACCACCATGTGCCTTGTCATGTGACAGAGGAGTGAAGGATCGCTGGCAGCCAGTCTTCAGGGAGTAAGCATCACCTGATGATGCCTTGAAACTGTGAGCTTGTAAGCTAATAAATTCCCATTGTTAAAAACCAACCCATTTTATGGTATCTGCTCTCAGTGGCCTAACAAACTGCACCATTGTATACATATTCACTGCATTTTGTTTATCCGTTCATTAGTTCATGGACACTTCGGTTACTTCCACCTTTTGGCAATTGTGAATAATGCTGCTGTGAACATCGGTGTGCAAATGTCTGTTTGAGACACAGTTTTCAATTCTTTTGGATATATACCTAGTAGTGGGATTGCCAGATCATGCGGTAGTTTTATATTTAGCTTCCTTAGGAAATGCCTCACTGTGTTCCACAGCAGCTGCACCATTTTGCATTGTCACCAGCAATGAATGAGTGTTTCTGTTTCTCCACATTCTCTCCATTACTCACCATTTCCCATTTTTTTTAATAGCAGCCATTCTAATAGGTGTGAAATGCTATCTCATTGTGATTTGATCTACATTTCCCTGCTTATTAATGATGTTGAGCATCTTTTCATGTGCTTTTTGGCCATATGTATATATTCTTTGGAGATACATCTGTTCAGTTCTTTTGCCTATTTATTAATTGGGTTGTTTGTCTTTTTGTTGTTAAGTTGAAGGACTTCTTTATGTATTCTGGATATTACTTCTTTATCAGATATGTGGTTTCCAAATATTTTCTCCCATTGTGGAGGTTTTCATTTTATTTTATTTTAATGATAAAGTCCTTTGATGAGCAAAAGTTTTTTTGACGGTCTGTCAAGTCTGGATAAGTGGTCAATACCAGCACTAAAGTGGGTCCCATTTATCTATTCTTTTTTCTTTGTTGCTTGTGCTTTTGGTGTAAGGTCTAAGAAAACATTGCCTAACACAAGGTCCTGAAAGGTGCTTCCCTACATTTTCTTCCAGGAGTTTCACAGCTCCAGCACTTATATTAAGGCCTTTGATCCATTTTGAGTTGATTTTATGGTGTGAGATCTGCAGCATCCTCTTATTTTTGCAAATGGAGATCCAGTTTTCTGAGTACCATTTGTTGAAGATGCTATTCTTTCCCAATTGAGTGGTCTTTGCCACTTCATAAAAAATTAGTTGGCCATAAATGTGAGGATTCATTTTTGAGCTCTCAATTTTAATCCATAAGTCTATATGTCTGCCCTTGTGCCAGATCCATGCTGTTTTGATTACTGTGGCTTTGTAATAAGTTTTAAGATTGGGAGGTGTGAGTCTTAACTGCATTCTTCTTTTCTAAGATGGATTTAGCTATTTGGGGCCCCTTAACTTCCATATAGGATGATTGGTTTTTCCATTTCCGCAAAGAAGGTTTTTGGAATTTTGATTGACATTGCATTGAATCTATACATTGATTTGGGTACTATCAATATCTTAACAATATTTAGTCTTCCAATCTAAGGACATGGAATATTCTTTGATTTGTTTAGTACTTCTTTAATTTCTTTAGCAATGTTTTGTAGTTTTGTGGACACATCCATTACATGCATGGTTATATTTATTCCTAGATACTTGATTTTTTAGTTGCTATTATGAATGAATTTTTTTCTTGATTTCTTCTTCCAACTATTCATTGCTTGTGTCTAGAAATACTACTGATTTTTGGATGAATCCACTTTGGTGAATTCTTTTTTTAGCTCTAGGAGCTTTGTTATGAATTTTTCAAGGGTTTCTGTATATAGTATCATATCCTCTGCAAACAGGGAAAGTTGTATTTCTTTCTTTCTGATTTGGATGCCTATTAATTCTTTTTTCTAACCTGATTGTTCTGGCAAGAACTTTCAGTACAATGTTGTATAACAGAGTTGACGGTGGGTATACTTATCTTGTTCCTGATCTCAGAGGGAAAGCTTGAAATCTTTCACGATTTAAGTAGGATGTTAGCTGTGGGCTTATATATGCCCTTAATCATGATGAGGAAGCTTCCTTTTATTCCTATTCAGTGTTTATATCAAGAAATGGTGTTGTATTATGTCAAATGCCTTTTGTGCATCAATTGAGATACTCATGTGTTTTTTTTTCATTCTTTATGTTAATATATTATATTATATTAATTGTTTTTCTAATGTTGAACCAACCTTGCATACCTGGGATAAAAGCACTTGATCATGATGTATAATCCTTTTTTGTTTTATGCTGTTGGATTCAGTTTTATAGTATTTTGTTGAGGATTTTTGAGTCTATATTAGTAAGAGATATTGGTCTGTAGTTTTCTTTTCTTGTAGTGTCTTTATCTGGCTTTGGTATGAGTGTGATGTTGGCCTCATACAATGAGTTTGGGAGTGTTCCCTCCTCTTCAATTTTTTGGAAGAATTTGAGCAAAATTGGAGTTAATTCTTCTTGGAATGTTTGGTAGAATTCCCCTATGAAGCCACCTGGTTCTGGGCCTTTTGGTGGTGGTGGGTTCTGACGACTGCTTCAATCTCTTTACTGGTAATCAGTTTGTTATGATCTTCTATTTCTTCTTGAGTCAAGGTAGGTAGTTTGTGTGTTTCTAAGAATTTGTCCACTTCATCTAGATTATCTAATTTGTTGGCATACTGTTGTTCATAGAATCCTCTTATAGTCCTTGTATTTCAGCAGACATTCAGTAGTAATGTCCCCATTTTCATTTAAGATTTTCATTATTTGTATTCTCTCTCTTTTCTTCTTTGTCAGTCTAGCTAAAGGTTTATCAATTTTATTGATCTTCTCAAAGAACTGACTGTTGGTTTTGTTGATTCTCTCTATTGTTTTTTGTTTGTTTTCTATGACATTTATCTCACCTCTAATCTTTGTTATGCCCTTCTTCTGCTCACTTTGGGTTTAGTTTGCTCTTTGTTTTCCAGTTCATCAGTTTTGAGGTTAGGTCTCCAATTTGAAGCCTTTCTTCTTTTTATGTAAACATTTAGAGCTCTAAATTTCCCTCTCAGCACTGCTTTGGGGCCTCCCATAACTTTTGTATTTCCATTTTCATTCACCTCAAGATATTTCCTAATTTTGCTTCTGATTTCCTCTTTAACCCATTGTTTGTTTAAGCATATGTTGTTTTTCTGAGGCATGCAACTAGGTGAATGGACCTTGAGGACTGTCTGGTTTCTAAAGCTTCCATTATGCAAAATACCAGAAATGGATTGGCTTTTATAAAGGGGATTTATTCAGTTACAAATTTACAGCCCTAAGGCCATACAAGTGTCCATACTAAGGCATCAACAAAAGGATACTTTCTCTGAAGAATGGCCAATGGCATCCGGAACACCTCTGCCACCTCAGAAGTGCTGGTGTCTGCTAGTCCTTTGCTCCTGGATTGTGTTTCAAAATGGCTTTCTCCAAAATGTCTCTGGGCTTCTGTCTTCACTCCTCTCTCTCAGCTCCTGTGCATCCTTGCTTCTTTCTCACTGGGCATTTCTCTCTAAGCATCTGGTGGTCCTCTCTTAGCTTCTCTGGGGCAAACTCTGGCCTTCATCTCTTAGCCCAGCATCTCCAAACATCTTTGTGTCTGCATCTCCAAGTGTCTCCAAGCATCAGCATCTGTGTTGGCTCTTAGCTTCTCTTAAGTACTCCAGTGGGTGGAGTCACATCTCCATGGAAATAAGTTAATCAAAGTTCTCACCTACAGTTAGGTGAGTCATATCCTCATGGAAACACTCAATCAAAAGTTTCCACCCAATAAGCTTGGGTTAAAAGATCATGGCTCTTTTGGGGTCCATAACAGTTTCAAACCAGCACAAGAACAGTATGTTGAGTGAAATAATGTAGAAATGAAGAAATAAACATCATAATGCTCACTGATATGGACTAACTATAATGTGCAAACTCTGAGAATTGAATCTGAAAGCATAGGTTATCAGGGGAAGGCTATTGTATATGTTCCTAAATTGAAACTCTTACAGCGTCTATTCTAGAGTCATAATGGTTTTTTCTAAATTCTGAAATGTTGAGATCTTTGTGAATAACCTGGTCAATCCCTGGAACTTCTGGTATCTGTGTGACACGTGAGACTCAGAGCCAGAATTCAGCAGCTATGAATGTCAGCATTACCCCTTACAGCACCTGTTAAAGAGTCTGAAAAAGAGATCAGACTGCAATTAGAGATATAAATGAAATGGACTGAATGATGAAGGATGATATGGACTGTGTTTTAAAACTTTAACTTCTTTGTAAAACCAAAGGAAGAGAGGTTTATTTTGTGTAAAAATCTATATTTTCTGTAGCGCACTATATAATTTAACCTGTGTGGTCAGTTTATTAACACACCATAATTACATGGAACCTTGAATAGGGGGGGAAAAAGAGTATGTTGTTTAATTTCCACATATTTGGGAATTTTCCATTTCTCCCTGATATTGATTTTTAGTTTCATTCCATTGTTGTCAGACAATATACATTGTATGATTTCAATATTTTTACATTTATTGAGACTTGTTTTGTGACCCAACATATGGTCTATCCTGGAGAATGATCCATGTGCACTTGAGAAGAATGTGTATTTTGTTTTCATTGGGGGCAGTGTTTTAGATATGACTGTTATGGCTGGCTGGTTTAGTGTATCATTCAAAGTCCTGTACTTCCTTGTTGATCTTCTGGCTGATACTTGATCCATTATTGAGAGTGGTGTGCTAAAATCTATTATTAATGGAGAACTGTCAATTTCTCCCTTCAAATCTGTCCATTTTTGCCTCATATATTTTGGGGCTTTGCTGTCAGGTGCATATATATATGCATAATTGTAACCTCTCCCTTGTGAGTTGTCCCCTTTATCAGTATATAATGACCATCTTTATCCCTCATAACTGTTTTTTACTTACAGTCTATTTTGCCTGATAATATTATAGCCAAACTAGCCTCTTTTGGTTACTACTAGCACAGTATATATTTTTTTATCCTTTCAACCTTGTGCCTTTGAATGTAAGGTGAATCTTTTGCAGACAGCATATAGTTGGGTCATGCATTTTTATCCATTCTGCCAATCTTTGCTTTTGACTGGGGAGTTTAATCCATTTACATTTAAAGTGACTACTGATAATATAGGATTTTCTTCTGCCATTTTGCTATTAAGCCTTTGTACATCAGATACTTTTTTATCCCACAATTCCATTAAAGCCTGCTTTTATATTTATTTGCTATTTTTTGTTGTACCATATTGAGTGCCTTTTCATTTCTATCTGGATATATTTTTCATCTATTTCCTTGTGGTTACTCATCACCATGAAGTTAAAATTTAACATCCTAAATGCATAACCATCGTATT
Source organism: Choloepus didactylus (assembly GCF_015220235.1). Taxonomy (NCBI): domain Eukaryota; kingdom Metazoa; phylum Chordata; class Mammalia; order Pilosa; family Megalonychidae; genus Choloepus; species Choloepus didactylus. The sequence continues at coordinate 8,342,105 of NC_051327.1, read as the reverse complement.
TGTTTTGATACCAACCTAAGCTCAACAGCATGTACATATGCTTTTCCTATACCCCCTGACCCTCTCCCGCCATGTTTTGTTCTTTTTATCACTTACATCTTTGTACTATATATTTGTATTCCAGATATGTAGATTTATCATTACTTTTTATGCATTTGCATTTTGGCACCTGTGTAGAATTACAAACAAAACAATACAATATAATAATACTCACATATAATTACCCAAACGGTTACCTTTACCTCAGGTCTTTATTTATGCTGCTTTGAACCAGCTTATCTTTCAGTCTAAAGAACTCCCTTTAGAATTGCTTATAAGGTTGGTCTAGTGGTGATGAAGTCCCTCAGCTTTTGTTTATCTGGAAGGGTCTTAACTTCTTCCTCATTTTTGAAAGGGTCTTGCCAGATATAAAGTTCTTGGCTGGCAGTTGTTTTTCTTCAGCTTTTTAAGTATTTCAAACCACTGCATTCTTGCCCTCATAGTTTCTGATGAGAAACTGGTACTCAATCTAATTGGGATTCCCTTCTATATAACACATTGCTTTTCTCTTGCAGCTTTCAGCACTTTCTCCTTGTTCTTTGCATTTGATAGTGTAATCAATACATGACAGGGTGTATTTTCCTTCATACTTATCCTCTTTTTTGTTCCCTGAACTCCTTGGATGTGCATATTCACATCTTTTCCTAAGTTTGGGAAGTTCTGTGCATTATTTCCTTAACTATTCCTTCTGCTCCTTTCTTTCTTCTACTCTGGTGCTCCCATAATGTGTACATTGGTGGGCTTGATGGTGTCCCTAAGCTGTCTTAGGCTATTTTCACTTTTAATATTTCTTTTTTCTTTCTGCTCCTCAGCCTGAACCATTTCAAGTGTCTTACCTTCAAGTTCACTAAATCTTTCTTCTGCCAGCTCCAATGAGCTCTTGAAATCCTTGTGGGCATTTTTCATTTCAGTAACTGTGGTCTTCAACTCCAGTAGTTCTGTTCCTTTTAAAAATTTCTGTCTCTTTGCTTAGGCTCCCATATTGTTCACTCATTGTTTTCCTGATATCCTTTAGTTCTTTCTTTACACATTCCTAGAACCTTGAGGATTGTGAAGATCATTTCTTAAAGGATTTGTTTGGTATGTCCACATTCTCATGTTCTTCATTCTTGTTTTCTATATTTTTATCCTCTCCCTTAAGATGGCCCATCATTTCCTGTTTCTTTGGTTGTCTTCTATCTTTAATTGCACAGTGTACAATTTAATATTTTAAACTGCTAAATCTGGGATTTACTCCCCAGAACATCTGTTTGTTGGTTTTGTAACCAGCTGGCAATAAGACAGAGATTTTCTTCAGCTTCAGCCCTGCTATCAGGATGGTCTGTCCAAGGTGAATGAAATATGTGGGGGGTTCCCTGCCTTTCTGAGACTCTGTCTTGCCCTGGATTTTTGCTTCTTAGGTATTTTGGAATTCCCTGTTTACAGGAATTTGGTTGTCCCCTCTGTTGTCTGAGAGACAGATCTCCCTCTTCTGGGTAGAACACAGACCCAGGGCACTTATTACACTCAATGATGCTGCTGCCAGACTCAGAATGAGTGTCTCTGTCAATGAAGGGCAGACAAGTTCTCAGCCAAATTCCACAGATAGTCAGCTGGATCAGGGAGCAGGTGGGAATGACAGAATTGGGAGCCCCTGAGACCAACTGCTGCCTAGTCCTTCTTCCTGGGGTTGTAGCCTTGAAGGCCATAATCACAGTGAGAGTTTTAGTTAAAAACATGGAAATGGCCACAGTAAATGTAACTTCAAATGCCACTTGTCGGAGGATGCAGGTGGCCATCTTAGGATGGCCAGTGAAGATCAAGAAGCAGAGGGCGCACAGGATGAGTGAGATGAGCAGGATATGGCACAGTGTGTGGTTGTTGGCCTCGACTATGGGAGTATCTCGGCGTTTCACAAAGATCCCCAGGACCGCAGCAGTGAGGAGAGAGAGGCACAGAGCTGAGCAGGTCAGAGCTGCCCCCAAAGGGTCTCCATAAGCCGTGAAGGTCATAGCCTTCTGGAAGCAGTGATCCCTCTTGGTATTTGGGTATTGAGAGTCCTGACACTTGATACACTGATCCATATCTGTTGAGAAATCCAGGGTGACCACTGAAACTTTAAAGATTCATGATTAGAAGTCATTTTCCTTGACTGCCATGTGGTGTTGGGCAAGGTCAACAGTATAAAGCCAAGTTTCCATTATGGCAAAAATGTAGGGGAATTACCCCAAAATCCTGAGACCTGAACTCAAAGAATATAAAGACAAGAATGCTGAGCAGTAACAGGATGAAAGGGGGATGCTAAGGGCTGAGATCTGGGCTCTGAAGCTTTCTGGTGCTTATAGTAGAAATGGTTCTCCAGCCAGAGTGAACACATTCATCTTGCATCTGTATGTTCCATAATTCTGATCTTTGTTGAGAAATTTAATTTCTTTGAAAAACACTTTATCCATCACTAAAATGGGTGAAAACAATATCCCTTTGTGGGCTTGTTATGAAAATTTATATAAATAACATAGAAAGAGTGTCTAATCAAGTGAGTTCAATGAATACAGATCACCAACCATCCTTATCCTTTTTCTCCTAAAGTTCAACATTTCTTCCTCACATTTTATCCATCCAGCAGTATCCTCTGCCTCCTTTTCTACACTTCCTTTCTCTCATCATCCTCTCTATACTTTCATCTGGCTCCTCCTCTTCATCAACTTCCTTTTTTATCCTATTCTCCTCTATCATAAACCTTACCATCCATCTAGCATCACCATTTACTTTATCCTCCAGCTCTCTCCATCAGAAATACTCAGCCCATCCTTGGAATTCCTGAGCATCTTTGGGCTGAAGGATGGCAGATCAAGGTCCCTAAAAAATATAGGGCATAACAAATACTGCAGGATTGGAGCTGTTGACAGTTCTGTGTATTGATAAGCACCTCTACAAAAGAGGGAGGTCTGAAAAGATATCAGAGAAACAGTTGCTAGAAGACAAACACAAGTTTTTCTTTATCTTGAATGGTAATGGGGAAACCTGCAGCTGCCCTCTAGACTAGTTGTGCTGAGATGACTCTCAGCTTCAGATTTACCCTTTGTTTTGTGTAAATAGAGCTAAGCCCTTTAAATGTTTGACATTTGACATGTGGCACAGATCTTTTTCAGTAAAAGACATTCAAAAGTCATTGTGGGAGGAAAAGAATTCTGCCTCCGGGTTCCTGTGTGCTCCCTAGGAAGGCTCCTGCAGCTCTCGTTGCTATTCCAGTGCATGGATTCTGCAGTGCAGGGGGGTCAGCAGCTGGAAACAGATGTCCAGGGACTTCCTTTACCAACCACCTCTTTGGTGGCTTTGTAGCAGACTTCTAGTGAGACACCTTTCCATGAACAGCTTTTCCAAGCATCTTAGAGGGCAGAAATCTGGCAAGTTCCACCAGCACAGCTCCCCATGACTTCTCTGCCATTCAATGAACCATGGCAGTATGTCCCCCAGTGAGGTCTGGATCTCAGCCCTAGGTGGGGAGGGGTCTTACTTGGGATATATTTCAATCATAGGGTTAGTAGCTGCTCCTTTGATCTATTTCTGAATTCTTTACAGTTCTCTTTATTTCTCACTAACAAATCTCATTCCTCCAATCTCCTATTATAGTTTTTAATTCTCTGTACTGATATTTCCCTGTTAAAATTACTGCATGGTTTAACCCTAAGATTGGACCCTAATTGGTAGACTGGTGATGACTGTCACTGGTTCAGGCAGAGGACTATGGATCTCAGACAGCATTGGTGACATTATGGAACAAGACTATGTGTTTCCCACAGAGTGTGTTTTGTACCTGGTTCTGAAACCTGCTGTGTCTCACCTTGACCTCTGTGGGGCTCTGTGCAGCCTCTTTATGGACAGGGCACTCTCTGGCCCATCATCCCATGTCATTGTACCCCCATGCAGCAAAGTTTAGCTCCTTACATGACACTAGCAATTGACATTCATTGGCAAAAATAGTTGTCTCTAAGGTGTTGGGCACTAGGATTTTGTTATTCTTTTTTAGGGCCTAGTGGGGTGGAGAAATTGATCACCAAACTTGTTTTTCCATTTGTTTTTCACCTGGGCACAGAGGCTCAGATGCAGAGCCCCAGGAAAGAAGTGGTCCCCAGATCTTCTTACTCTCTGAGGGGAACAGGGCTTTCACTAAAAGAAGTCAGGATGATACTATAGTCCACAATAAGGAATTTAAGGGCATTTCTAGCTACTATATCCATATAAATATACATCCATATATATTCACTTGTTTTGTATGAAGGATTAATCTAGTCCTAGGCAAGGGCAAGAAATCATTCTATTGTGTTATATTCAAAAGGGAGGAACACACAAGTTAATCATCTGTTTTTGTTTTTTCTAGCACGGATTGAGGCAGCTGGATTCATACTAGCCCAGCCTGCTTCAAACTTTATCACAGACTAAGGGCTTTGTATGACATTTATTGTGATGCTTGTAGGATGCTCCCTCTGATTTTTATTCTCCCACTTCTGCAGTTTCCACTCTCAGAGTGCAGTATAGATAATCCACACTGCTTTATGAAAATGAAGCCCAGTGTACACAGGGATGGAGACTTGATTATTGGTGGTTTTTTTCCCTCTTTATACATTTTTCCCAGGGTGGAAGTGGTTTTTTATCCATCCTGTCACAGATGTGTTTCTCCAAGAGTAAGTGTCTGGTTTTATGTATTTTTTTTTCTGCCTGGTGGTAATGGGTGATGGATGAATGAGGTTGGTGTCATTTGCAGATGCTCAAAGTGCTCTAAATCAGGAATCTTGCCTTACCCTGGCATTGTCTATAACTAATAGATTTTGAATCATCTTAGTTATGTCTCTCTTTGGAAACTGGAAATGAGAAATCCTCAGACACAAGGGTTTTGGCGTGAAGCTGTGTCCCAGAGGCTATGGCAACTGTTCTTCTCTACAAAAATGGAATATGTCAACATGTCTTTGTTTGAGTGAAATAATTGCTAATAATTCTCTAGAGAAGCCACTGGTGTCCTAGGATTCCTATGACAAAAACCTGTTTAGTTGCAAAATATCTGTACTTCTTAATTTGTGCCAGGAGGACTGCAAACCTCCTGTTCCTGATAATAAGCCCGGGATGAGATATGCCTCATTTATTAGATTTGGTCCCTTCAATTTAATTCAGCTTCCCTTACTGCTCTAGGGACAGGGATTGGAGTTTATTTCAGGATTTTATCAAGTGGGTTTTATTTCAGCACACTTTTATTATTGTATTTAGTTTATACATATTTAAGCTCCCAGTTCTTAGATGCTGTTGATCATTCACTGTTGACCTGCATGACAGCTTCAGGATCTGAGTGAGTGTTTATGTCGGGAAACTTGTCTTCTTGAATCTCTTTGCAGAAAGAGTGCAAAGAATTTGACTTATATGGTTGCATAAGCCATGTAAGATTGGAGAAAGAGTCATTTTTCCAAGTCACAGTGTGAAAGATTAAATTTCTTCCTGCAATCCGCTTATATCTTGAAAAACCTTAGGGGTCCCACAGACCTTGAAGGTGAACTTATTCAGAGATCTGTGAATCTCCTGCCTGTCTGCACTTAAGAGACCGTGTTGATTTTTGAGTGAGAGTTTCAAATCTTCCAACATGCTATAAAATGTGAATTTATTTTAAAATAGGATTATATTCTCTCTAGTCTTTAAGTTGCTATTCTTATCTATCAATATATCAAATGTATATTTCTATATTGAGAAGTAAATATCTGCTTTTTAGACTTACAAAGTGTTACATTTTGTAGGTGTAGAATAATCTACTACCTATTTTAGATTATTTCTAAATTTTTGGTATCGCCAATGTAAGCACAAGAAGCATTCTTATGCAGGTTTCTTTGCACACTTCTCTGATGAGAATAAATACGTTCTTAGGAGCAAAAGGGCTGATGCAAGTTTGTGTACATTTAAAAGCTTCTATTCGTATTTCCACTGAGCTGTCTAAATGGATGAATTTATAATTTCACTAACACAGGGCATGTCACACTTCCTGCACTTTTTGTTATTAATATTTAGATTGATCAGTTTGCTTATGTGGTTTTTTGGCCTTAATTATTTCTTGCTGAATTGCCCTTTTATACCCTTTGCCAGTGTTTCTAAGGGACAATAAAACTTTTACTTTTGTAAGAGCATTTTATATACTTAACAAAAATTGAACTCTAAATGTGCTGCATATATTGCACCAGATTGTTGATTCCTGTAAAAAAAAACTTTCCTTTTGTTTCATTGAAGAAATGAAACCATTTACAGATTGAGTTCTATCTCTTTGTCTTTTTCCCTTACTCTTCCTGCATTTGTATCATGCCACCCACAATTTATAAGTTTATGAATATAATTTTACTTAGATTTATCACTTCATCTTTCCTTTTTGAACTCTTTAGAACACCTGGATTTATTTTTCATTAAATAGTGAATAGATATAAAACTTGTTCATATATTCCCAAAGAGTTAAATTTCACAACTAAATGAAAAACTTATCCTCTTTCTAGTGTTTTGAATACTAACTTATGATATGCAAACTCCTTCTTTTATACACAAGTCTATTTCTTTATGGTTTGTACATTCCATGGACTTATCTGTCTCTCCTGGTTAAAACAGAATTATATTGAACTATTATTACCAATTAAAAATATGTAATTTTGGTATGTGGAAATTCATTTATCCTCTTATTATATTTCAATAATTTTCTGAAGATTTATTCTCCCAGAACATTTTTTAAATTATTTTTCATTGTCCTTAAATTCCATTTGATCACTACATTTTTACCATGGTAACTTTTATAGTTTTATTTGGAGAGTAATGACATATACACATATTCATTTTAAAGTCTTGTTTGGATCCCTCAGTAATGTTTTTAAAAGGGTTTAGGGCAATTTTTGTCAAATCCATGCTTATACACTGTATTATATGTATGTGTATATGGATATTGTCTGTCTCTTCCCTCAACCCTTTAATACCAATTTGAAATTATTGGTTTGATTTATTCTTTGATTCAAGGAGTCATTTGGTGAAATTATTTTGAGTTACAACTGTTTTATTTGTTCACTACTTTTGAGATTAATTGGGCTTTCTCTAGTGACTGCTTACCCGGGAAGAAAATTATTGAGAAATGTTAGTGGTGTATCTAAGATTTTCTCTTTTGAAATAGTTCCCCAAATGTTTCTCTTGTAAAGCTAATTTAGCACATTACTGGTCAAGGATATAACCAATATTTGTTTAAATACATATTCTCTCCTTATTGTGTTGAACAGTTGCGATAAATAAATGAAAGATTTATGAATACGTATATTCCTTTATTTTTTATCTATTTATTTGTGTTTAGTTCTTTTGATGTGATTTTAGTTTCCTCCATGTGTTCTCACATTTCTAAAAGTTTTGTTATATGTGTTGACGCTATGATATTGAGTGTACACATTTTATGAATTAACCTCCTTTGTCTCTGTTAATTTTTTACTTGAAATGGATAATGTTGCTTCTGTAAATCCTCTTTAAGTAAAAGTTTGTATTGAATACCATCAATAGTCCTCTTATTATCTATGGTTCATTTTAATTTGCTGAGTCTGAAGCAATTTGCATATACTGTTTTAAACATGCAGGTCAAAAATATATCCTCAATGATATATAGTGTGTAGCCTTTTAAATATAATACATGTCTATGTTTCAGGTTATTCTTTATTTTCTTTATATTTACTATATTCAATAAGATATTCAATATGCTGCCATGGCTTTCCTCCTTGCTTTCCACCATCCTTTAATTTTTTTCTGAACCACTTGGGAATATATTGCAGATATTTCCTAAAAGTATTTCATAGCAAAATATTATATTCATTAACAAATACATTATTTTATTATAACCACAGTACTATTCTAAAAATCAGGACATTTACATTGATACAATATTATTTTCCAATCTATAGCTCTTATTTATATCTAACCAATTCCTCAAAATATCATTTATTAATGTCAGAAATAAAGCAGTACCTGTAAGGGAATAAACACTCACTCAGTTCTGGAGGAGAAAAGAATTTATTTACAATCTTGCAAGATAGTGCGTCCAGCCAAACACGTGATAGGCTGGCGTGCCAGGGGGAGAGAATGGCGATCTTTAAATCTCCTACTCCTAATTCGCAGGTCCCTCCCGTTTCCCCATTGACTGGGTACTACAGAGGTTACAGCCTATCCGAGAACACTAATTCATCTTTTGAGATTTTAATTTGTACAGCCTATCCAAGAGAGCCAACTAGCTCATTATTGAGATTTTGAACTGATCGGCCTATCCCCACCACAAAAAAAATTTTTTTTTTGCTGTGAGTTCCCGCCTCTGATTTTACCTCATATCTCTTTATATTCCAGTAACTATGGTTACTTTTCCATATAAGGAGCTGGCAGATTCTCTCTTTCTTCTCTTTATCTGGGGCTTGTTTAAACTAGTTTTGCCTCCATTTCCCTTATTCCATGCTGTCTCTATGTGAAAGCTAAACTTATTCCTTTCTTACAGTTCTCCATGTTTGTAATTTGCATTACTATCTTCCCCTTCATTTTTTCTTTCCACATTATATCCTGGATAATTTCTTCTCATCTATCCTGAAACTCATTCATTTTTTCTTCAGCTTTGTCTAATTTGCTCTTAATTCAATCTATTAGTGCTTAATTTTAGTTATTAATTCTTCCGATTTAGAACTTCTATTTGGATATTTCTGTTATTTGCTGTCTTCTTTCTTTCTTTTATTAATAGTTTCTAACTCCCTGCAGAGATTTTTCAATATTGCCTCTTCAGTTCTTTGGCTTATTCTTTAAGAAAATGGATTATTATGTGTTAGCATTACACCATCTTAAATCCTTTGTGGTTTCTTTATATTGACTATACTTTCTGCTGGAAACCTCTTGTTTCTTTCTGCTTGGCCATCTTGGTAATCTGGTCAGTGTATTTAAAAATATATATTTATAGCTGCAAATCAGTGCTTGAATAATGGCATGTTGTTCTAGGGCACAGAACTGTGATCACTTGTATTCTATCCAGATCTGATCTTTCCTGAATTTCTCAGGTGTCAGGGAGCTGGGCTGCAAGTCCCTGAGAGAACCGAGTTACTTTCATTTCATGCTTGCTCAGTGGGTGAAGCCCATGGAGGGGCCAGGCTTGAAATTTCAGGGTCATTTGTCAGACTGCACACATTCAGCAGAGTCTGAGGTTTGACATTTTATCGCTTTATACCATGATGCCATGGAAGCCAGAGAAGTTTCTTCCAGAAACTAGGGCAGAAGCTTTCTTTGTTCACACTGCATATTGGTCTACCAACCTCGTAGGTGGGACCCTTAGTCCCCAGCAATTTTGGAACTGAAATAGCTAAGTATGATTTTAGCATTTCTATTCTTTTAAAAGATATTTTAAAATATCTCCCTTAAAAGAATCAGCCACATTTTAATTTGTCCTCTAAAAGAGGGTTGGTTTGAATTACCTGATTCAGGTAATTCAAATTTTAACATAAATGCTTATTAGGTAAGAGATACTGATTTATAGAAATAGTGGGATATAGTTTATTAAAGTAATATTCTCTTAGCACAGCTCAAAGTTCAGAGAATTACTACTTTATTTTACAGCCATCAGAATAAATTAAATAGGCAATCTTAGTACTTTTCACCAAACTTCAGAGGTAGTTCTGACAGTTAATCGTCATTTAACATGACAGCACATGAAACCTGGATTTTAATCATGATTTATGTTTTTGCTAGAGTTATGGATGAGAAGAGTTTTTCATTAACATTTCTCTGTCACACACTGAATCACACTTTCGGTTTTTAGCAAGCTTCCTTACACTTTTCAGTAAGTATTAGGGAAATGAGTGTTTGGCTATTTTAGCTTGTTTGAGAGTATTTAGCTTTTTAAAAGACATGATTAAAATTCATTTTAGAAATAAACTCATGAATGTTTTCATTACCCAACCCTGTGTTTCATTTAAAATTCATTCACATTTTTTCCCACCACAATTCTCTCTTATATATTTGTGTGAAGTTATGTAAGTTCATTGACTTTATAGATTGGTGATGGAGTTATTGTCATTTCTTCATTCAGTCTACAATAAGGAGATGATAGTAAATTCACAAAGTTACTGTGAAAAAACAATGACGGTATGTGTAAAGAGCCAAGCAATCTTCTTTTCATACTTTATTCAATAAACAATAGGCCTTATGATTATATATCTAATGATCATTCCAATAACAGTGAATTTGTATTTAAAATTCAGGCACACTCCAAAAGAAAAGTGGTGTATTTTATGCCAAAATTACAATTTCTTGGAATATTAAAAATACTATATTATTCTAGGATTGGAAACCTAGTCCTTTATATCGATCATTGTGAATATTTGAATCTGCAAGGAATCCATTTAAAATTTAATTGACTTCGTTTTAATGCAAATCACCTTTTTAAAATATTCAGAATCAGGAAAGCTTTAATGTAGTGAATTTCAATTCTGTGGAAGCAAAACACACAATAAATCCCCATACATAAACATATAAAATTTGTAAACTGGCTTGGAGTTGCAGCAGTTGAATTTTTGTGTCAATGGAAAAGTAGAAATAAGAACAAACTAAGATGTTATCAGAATATTGACACATGTTAAAATAGGAAATTTTTTAAATGTTCATATTTCTCAAGGTAATCTCAGAGCACAATGCTTCCCAATGGCCTGTCATGCTGAATCAGGTTTTTTTGTCTTCTATTTTCATTCCATAACAGAAAGATATTTTCTGTGTATGAAAATATGAAGTATATAGGATTAAATAAAAAAAAAAAAAAAAACAGGTGCAATGTGTGTGCACTGAAAATAGAAAAGATCACTGAGAGCCATTAAAAAAGACCTAAATAAGTAAGGAAATACATTGTGTTCTTGGGTCAGAAGAGTCAATATTGTTAAGATGTTGATTTTATACAGATTGATCTACCAATTCGATGCAATCTCAAACAAAATATGAGCAGACTTTTCAATAGAATTTGAAAATTTACAATTCATATGGAGATGCAGAGAATCTAAAAAAGCCAAAACAACTTTGCAGCAAAAGAGCAAATTAGGAGGATTTATGGTACCTGACCTCAAGGCTTATAATGATGTTACTCCAATTAAAATTATGTAGTATTGGCATAAAGATAGAGAAATAGATCCATAGAACAGAATAGAGACTCCAAAAAGAGAATTATACATATATGAGCAATTGATTTTCCACAAAGATAATTCTGTGCAGAAATAATACTTTCAGCAAATGGTTCTGAAAAAAGTGGATATCCATATGCAAAAAGGAAAAACAAAACATTTTGCTCCATTCCCCACACTATATACAAAATTTTACTCTAAATGAATCATAGACCTAAGTGTAAAACATAAACTGTAAGACATATGGAAGGAAAAAAGCATTGGCAAAAACTTTCATAACCTTGGGCTAGGCAAAGATTTCCTAGATACCATGTAAAACGCATGGGCCTTGAAGGAGCAAATTGCTACACTGGGCTACAGCAAAATTCAAAACGTCTACTGTTGAAAAGACACTGTTAAGAGAATGAAAAAAATACAGTCCACACTGGCAGAGGTAATAAGTGTAAGCCATTTATTTCATATGGGAATTTTATCCAGAATTTCTGAAGAACCATCTACACTCAATAAAAAGAAGATAGCTCAATAAAAAAATGGGCGAATATTTCTAACATGCACTTCACCAAAGGAGAAACACAGATCTCCAAAGAGCATATGAAAAGATGCTCAACATCATTAGCCATTGGGGGAATGCAAAGTAAAGCCACTTGAGGTACCTCTACACATAACTGGAAGTTCTAAAACAGCAAGACTGGCCCTGCAAAGCATTTGCAAAGATGTGGAAGAGTTGGAACTCTTATGCTGCTGGTGCAAATGCAAACTGGGACAGGGTTTTGGAAAACAGTTTTCCAGTTTCTCAAAATGTTCAACGTGCACCTACAACACCATCCAGTCATTTCATTCCTAGGTACTTACTCATGAGAAATGAAAGCATGTGTCTATACAAGGACTCAAACAGGACAGTTTTTCTAGCTTCACTGATATGAGCCACAATCTGGAAAGAGGTCAAGAAGAAAATGCATAAACAATCTCTGATATATCCATGGACTAGAATAATATACTGAAATAAAAGTAAATGACCTAATGATTCATGCTATCAGCCAGATGAATGTTAAAATGATTATCCTGAGCGAAAGAGGCCAAACAAAGCAAGTGAGCCCATTCTGTTATTCTGTGTATAAAATGCTAGGAAATGCAAATGAATTCATGCTGTCTGCTCTGTGTGCACATCACTGGTTGTCTGGGGACCAGGGGAAGACACAGAAGAGAGAGATGAAAGAGCGGCATGAGGAAATCTGTGGGGTGTTGGATATGATCATAATCTTGATTATGGTCTTGGCTTTAGGGTTCTGCACATAAATAAGCCAAAAGCAGTCACATTGTGCACTCCAAGTAAGTTCAGTTTATTGCACATCAGCTATATCTTAGAAAGCCTGTTAACCTTATAAAAAGTTAGGACTTACCAAAAGCCGTTATGACATCTCCAGGTTTTCTTTATACAACTCTTTGTACTTTACAATAAAAGGGGACTAAGATTTCATCAGAAAATAATAATTTTGATAGAATTTCAAGAGATGTCTGGCCCATCGATTCCGGCTGAGGCTGCCATTGACGTGTAAATTAAACAGGGGCACTCAGTATGTCTGCTTCAATGGCACATTGTTTATTTTACAAAGCGAGTTAGTCTGAGATGGAATTTTTAAAAAGCGATTCATTGGTAAAGGAGACAAGGGAAGCATATGCTCGCCAACCCAGCTAGAAATAGAGTTAATGGCATTGTAAAATTTCCATGAACTAGAAAATTCTTTGAAAACAATGGAAGAGTCAGCTAATTTGAACTTTCTAATGGTCATTGTGTGTCTTTGGAAATGACTGCATCTCAATCCTGCTTGCATCTGTTGAGGGCCAATTTATTATCTGTACAAATGTTCCGTCGGTAGCCTTCCAGAAAGCACTAGCCTCATGCAAGGCAACTCACCAGGTTATTGGCTGCTCCCCAAAGAGAAGATGCTGAGGGTGCATACTCAAGGAGAAAGACTAACTTTAAACTGGTGCAAGCCTGGTTTACCAGCTACAGAAGAATCTGGAATCTCTCCAGAACAACCTGCTGAGTCCACACTTGGTCCCTCCGTAGACAATCAGGAAACGGATGAATACTTGTAGCACATTATTTTATGCAGTAATAAGAGACTGTGTCTCACATTTCTGTTTTTGAGCCACATCTACCTAAATCCATAGTAAGACGTCTCTACCTTGGCACTGTTGATGTCTGGGGCCAGATAATTCTTTTTTGGTGTGTATGTGTGTGTGCAGGAGTTAGGTCATCACAAGCGCTGTGGGACATTTAGGAATATCCCTGGCTTCTATCCACTCGAGGCCAGTGGTGATCCCCACCTCCCACTGCTCCAGAACTGTGAAAGCCATACAAGTCTACAGACATTGCCAGATATCCCCAGGCTGGGCAAAATCATCTCCAGCAGATAATCCCGAATCTATAGCAGTGACCCCAAGTGAGAGACTATTTAATCCTAGAGGATATAGTGGGATTGAGATGATTTCAGTGCAGCTTCGATTGGAGAATTTATACTCAATTATTATGTGACAAGAACTAGAGTGAGAGTGAGTGGTCATTTCTAGGCAAAAGACTGTATCACATGAATAATTAAGATAACATGAAGAGAGTTAAATAAAGATGAATATTTTTAAAAACAAAATCTGGTCTCCATTTACTTGGTCAAATTTTATGTTGCATTAGCATTTTAAAAACCAGACAAAAAATGTTCTAGAATATAGTATACTGATGATAATATACTTAGCCATATGATTTGTTTTATTGAGCTTTGTCTTGAAGGCCACCTGTAAGTATTCACTGAAGAATTTAAGTGGCATGGGTATAGATGTTTGTTGTAATAGTTCGAAATCTTTGAAGGCTAAAAACTGGGCATGAAGTGGGTGATTATCAAGAATCTATTACAGTTAGTTTTCAAATTCAAGAGCACCTAGCTGAATTTAAAATCATGTGTATATTTAGGGAGAATGATTAAATTTTGAGTAATAACAATTCTCCCCAATGGGTAGTGGGCATGAATTTTTATTTTGGCTAGTATTTCTTTCTGACCCTCACTTACTTTCTGAAAACTGGCAAATTTAGAAATTAAAGGGAGAGACAAACATTTTAAAAAAATTTTAACTCCAGTTTCTTCTAGATCATCTATGTAAATAAACAGAAAATAAATTAAATTGCCTATTTATCTTAGATTTTTCTTCAGTACTCATGTTGAATATCAGAGCAGACATGCATCCATGGAAAAATGTGGCACATTTCTCTATTGTTTAGCTCCGTTAATGTGAATTTAATGCTCCCCTGCATGAGACTAATTATTGACAAAAAATAGATTTATTTTTAATGTATTTACTAATATTCCTCATATCCATAAGAAAAATATGAGCCAATGCTAGTGGGGCACATTTTAAAAATATTTGAATATCATGGACAGATGAGAAAAATTCAGAAGTTTTACAGATTATTGATTTCACTATTATCACAATGAGAAATATCCATAGCTAGAAAATTTTACTATTTCTTTGTTATCTTTCTGAAAAGGCTATCCCAAACTTAAAATAAAGTAGGTTGAACATATAAATGCACATCTTTAAAAACAAAATAATTTAAGTCTAAAAAAAGGAGATTGGAGATGCTCTGATCACATTTCAAATGATATAAAATAAATGTACATGACATGAAGGAGCCCATTTATTTTCTGCTTTTGAGAACAATAAGTGAGCAGAAAAACACATTAACCGAACGGTAAGAATCTTCACTGTATCTTAATCCCTCTTGAAAAACTGGTTAAGTGATTTCATAGCAGGAAAGAGGGATATCTGAAACAAGAAGTTCCATTAGTTACAAATGAGTTTTCTCTGCCATATATTTTCACAGAATGAGATGCATGAAGTGCTATAACCTTCATATTTCCCTTGGGTTTACTGATTTTGCAAAATTATCCCACCCACGGCTTTCACAGTTTTAATCTTGCAGTCTGAATTTGATGGCCTTTGTTCACTAGACAAGATATGTTCAATCTACTTTTACCCCAAGTGCTTTTTGTTTAAAAATGATGCAAAAGCAATGGACAGCAGGTTTGCTTAAAAGTATTTTCCTTATTACAGTTAGGAAGATATTTCGCTATGTAAGAATATCTCCTAGGTTGAAATTAGAGGGAAATCCATAAATACTGCTGCGTGTTTACTGCAGTTTTAAATGGCCAGTCCCTCCTTTTTTGCCACTGGCTCATTCCATAAAGGATACTTTAGTTCACTGCAGAGGTTGGATTTGACTTTGTGGATGGGTGTGCAAACATTGGAGGGCTTGGGGAAAAGAGGGAGAAAAATTTTAGTTAAGATGGTCCTTGTGCCTTCAGCTGGAGCCTCAGTAAAGAAATAAAACAATAATAGGATTTTTCTTTTAACAGAAAAGCAATCACTATCTTTTGTTAAGAAATGTATATGTATACTGTTCCTAAGCAGTGGTATAACGTTAATTCTGCCGAAAATGGCAAATGTATCTACATGTTTTATTAAATGAAAATTATAATAAAATGCATTTTGTACACCATCTTTGCAATATTACAGGAGATTTGTTTTCCTCTCCCCTCCCTCCTCAGGTGAATTTGAATTGACATGCAATCTGCTTAATCTTTTTAACTGTTGATACCTTAGCTGCTGCAGAAGATTTTTAAATTTATCCTTAAGTCACTGCCACAGCCCAAGAGGGCCATGCCAGTCCAGAGGCCAAAGAAGACAACAAGCATTTTCTGATACATGCACTTTTATTCAGGGCTTACAAGGTGAGAAGTCATGGAGAGATTGTAGCGGCTCTCTCAGGCAGGGCAGGCATCGCGTTTGCAGGGAAGACGACCGAGCAATGCAAAGAGGACTGAAAGCCTTTTAAGACAAAGGCTTTCCTAAGGGTGGGGGGAGCATAGATGCAGGAACAGATCACTCTGACCTGGGGGGTGGTCAGGAAGGACTAGAATAGCACTTGAACAATTACATTTTGCTCTTTTTGTGAGACTAAGAGCCTCTCACTTCCTGCCTGCTTCCCAGAAAGTTACATTTTAAGGTCAATTTACCCTTTTTCTCTTTACTGGCTTAGAAAGACAATAGGTTAAACATCTAGCTGCCTAGGTCATGCAGACTGCTGTGCACCAAAGATCTGCAGGCCTGTTTTGCTCAGGCCACGGGTTGCCAGTCACTAAATGGGATTGTGGGAAATTTTTGTCTATCTTCCCTTTAAATTTATGACTTCTAATTTCATCCTTTCCTTCCCTTCCCTTCAGCCTCACCAACTACAATATCTTCTCAGTTATGTTTTATGTCTTTGGAATTACCTTTAGCTCCAGTTTCTTATGAGTACTATTTCAAAAGTTTCCTTCTTCTGCAAAATCCCCAAATATGCTGCAAATATCCATTTAAACAAAGCAGGAGTTCATGCTCATTTCTGAAAACCCTGTTGTGCATGAGGCAAAAGCAAAACAGTGTAGCAAAATGCATAACAGGAAACTTCTACCCCATTCAGAACCCCAGTTTCTCTTAGTTTTCCTCCCACTGTTCCTTGTATTTTGAGGGTCTGTCTAGAGATATTCCACATTTAAACAACTCTGAAATGCCAATGGGAAACACCCTCATTTGCCTCTTGCTGTTTTGCCTTGAATAATATAAACTGGCAACTGTTCAGTCTACCTCATTCCTCAAAAAGGCTCCATGATATTTCATTATGTAGACATACCATAATTGATTGAGAAGCCTGCTGGGAGAACTGACATGTAGGTTGTTTCCAAACACTTGTTACAGTGAGTCATCTTGCAGTGAAAACAGTCTCCAGGAGTCTTTGCATGGGGGTTGGGTCTCATATCTATTTTTAAATCATGTATCTCTTAGAACATTGTGTTGAGGGAGGCTTAGCTAATTTAATTCCAAACCACAATTAATGGAAGTGTCTCCCAGCTGCATCTTGCCAGCATGAGTTATTATAAAATGTGTATTCTTTCTCTTTGTCTACCCCAGGTCACTACCCTTTCCACAAACTGTCAGAGGAAATATTTTATGTTTTGTGGCCCATGTGACATCTGTTACAACTACCCTTTTCTGCTCTGGTAATGTGAAAACAACTATAGACAATATGTTAATTAACATGTATGGTTGTGTTCCAATAAAATTTATTTTCCAATGCAGATAGTGGGACATATTTAGCCTGCAGGCTATACTTTTCTGATCCTTCATCTATTAGCCAGATCAATAATAAGTTTTAATTTGCTTCTATTGTATGAGTAAGATTGAGCCATAGGTTCATGTATTTAAAATCCATTTAGGTTTCTTTTCTGTTAAATATCTCTGTCCCTTTTTACTTTTCACAATTGCATGGATCTTCCTCTTAATGTTTTGTAGAAGCTCTTTGTATCTTTAGAACACTAATGTTTTTTTCTTATCTGCTGCCAAGTTCATGATCTTTTGACCCTGTTGTTCAGCAGCTGTCTTTCCTATACAATATATTTTATATAGAACTAAGTAAAAATCACTCTATATCTTTTTGGTTTGTGGCATTTTCTCTTAAAAGTGATCACACCTCATATTGGTGTCCAGTTTTACAGTTTTCTTAGGATTTTCAACCAACAGAATTTTATGTGATTTCTCACAACCTTACTTGGAGTTTATTCAGATTTTACAGGTGACTTAATAGCCTGAGCAAGATTATATCTTATAAATGTAGAGCTGAGACTCTGTGTTTTGGAGTTCAGTTCTAGGGTTTCATGCTCCTTTTCTATACCTCCCATAAGTAAAATAATACTTCTTGTTGCACACACTTTCTCTTGACTTCTTTTCTGCATTGCTACAACTTAAATCCATCCAGAGAATTACAACCCTGCTCAAAATTTTCCAACTTCTTCTTGCCAAGCCTCCCCATCAGCCATCCTGTTCTCTTAAAATCCTTTTCTTCTGTCAACATTTTCTTTTTTTCTGCTTCTCGTCTTTGTGACATAGTAATGGAATAGGGCAGTGACCAGTGGTAGTGATTTAGAAACACTCACTGAAAGCAGAGACGGCACAGCACTCTCTCATACGGAAGTGAGATTTGCTAGTTTTCTCCAGCTTTCCCTTGGGATAGCCAACCATGGATGATACAACCCACATAGAGTGAGGTTTCCTTCAAGTGTGAGTAGTTGCTAGCCTCAAAGGCTTCTCCAAAACCCTTGCTGGCTCTCTCACATACTTCTTTCTTCTTGGGATGCTGGCCACACACCTGTCCAGGTGCTCACCAGATAAAAGGAACAGGTGAAGCCATACAGGTGAGAGTCCCTGCTTGTTTGGGAGAACTGAATATCATTGTCAAGGGCATCCATAGGCTCCAGACTGAGGCTTCTTTGCATTATTTTTCTTTAAGTTCTTTTATCTCAGATCAACATTTCCTTAAGGATATCTCTAATTGCTTGCAGAACTGAAATCACTGACTTTCCTTTAGGGATGAACTCATATCTGGTTGAGGAGAAACTATTAAGACCAAAAAAAGAAATAAAATGAAGTTCCTTTCTTGGAAGTATTGCCCTACTTTGCTTTTTCCATGTATTAAGAATAGGCTTTTCTTTCAGGGCACACATTATGATTCAATTAATATTTTCACCCCTGCAACCCAGAAAGGAACATGCTATGGAAGGCTGTGTTTAAAGCCCAATTCTGTCAAATCTAATTTCCCCAAAACCTATTAGGTCTAGGACTGCGCAAATCATACCTAAATGAGGATGTAGTCAGTGGGATGGAATTGCTTAAACAGTGTGTCACCTGCTTGTAAAAAGGAAAGGGCCCTTGAGGACACTGTCGCTGACAGGACTAAATTCTTGAGATCACTAATGTGCGTTTCTTGTTTGCCGAATTATGCCTGCCTTCTGAAAGCATTTCTCCAAAGGGAAAATTATGGTGAATTATCCTTGGATCAGTTGTGACTTGATAGAGAGGAGGTGGTGAGTCTTGTGTCTGCAGGTTTCTTGTAGCCAGGGTGAAAAATAACAGCTGGAAATCATTGCAAGTGCAACTTCCTGACTTTCTTCAAGATTCAGCGGAGAGAATTCATTATGAACTCCCTGGGCTCCCGTAACCCTGAGCTGAAGCTCAGCAGCGGGTGGATGGCCAGAGAGCTAGGCATGGATGGGTCTGAATAAGATCACTCACCTGGGGCTGGTACACAAAGAGGGTCCCTTAGGGTGAGGACATTGGAAATTACTTACCTGAGAAGGGGTGACATTCCTTGCCTAAGTGATTTTGATCAGGTGGATGTAGCAAGTCATCTGAATGTCCCTTGGAACCAGGTGAGAGGCAGAATTTTGGAGGCTTCATCCATGACTTGGAAGAGCTAAGCTCTAAGACTCCATCTGGCTTAGGGGTTGTCTCATAATTATTTTATTTCTAATAACAGAAATTGTATTTCCAATCATTTTAAATTTCTAATCATTTCTGATAATTCTTAATGATTTCTCACAATCGATGCACTCCAGCCAAAGATGCACTTCCTCAGGGGACACTGAATTCTCTCTCACTGAGGTATAGTGTTTAACTAGCAGAGGTCAAAATTCTGCAAACAGAATTCCTGCTTTGGAAGAGATGTTGGATTCAATTATATCTGCTGTTCTTTGCCTTTCTAAGATGCTTTAAGTACAGGCTTTTATTACCCTGAGCTCCTCTGTCATCCTCTTTCTAATTATTGTCAACTGTATTGATTGAAAATAGAGTAAAATTATTCCCCTTTCTTCTTGGGGCTGAAAAGCTGCAGTTGTCAGCAGATCTTCAGAGGTAGGTAAGAGACCCCCACATTAGTCAGATGTAAATATGTCACTCATATTATTTACATTTGAAATGTAAGAATAGTGTATTTCTAGAAGTAGGACTGAAGGGGCCTTCATGTTTCAGTGGGCTAGCTCCAGAGAGGAAAATCAGTTTCATTAAAAAGACAGGATTTTATAAATTGTTGGAGGCAAGAATAAGTGGGTGTCAATAGTGTAGAAAGACACTAAATAAGGAATTCTAGCTAAAAGGCCTCCTAGAAGTTTATGAATGCAGGGGATGGAGGGTCTCATGGAAAATGCTTTGAGTGCTGGATGGGAGAAGAGACTCCTGTTGCTATTAGGAGAAGGTGCAGTTTGTCCAAGAATGACTGTCAGCTGGAAAGGACTTGATGGTTGTGCATTTTTCTTTTGAAATTCTGCTTGTGTGCAATCATGGCATGTTAGGGTTGAGTGACAGCACTGGCCAAGGGGATTCTGGAGAGAAGAGGTGGAGATGGAGGAGGAGGGGAAAGAAATAGCAGAACAGTCAAAAGCAGCTTGAGGAGCTCTGAGAATTCAAGTTCATAAAGCTCCTTCCAGAAACACTGCGTGGTGGGGGTTTCTGCTAAATCAAGACTGATTTTAGTGAGGACAGTATCTATTTAAACTCACTCTGATAAATTTAATAATATACTGCTTTTTGTGCCCAAATTTTTATGAGTTCTAGAATTTTTATTCCCATGTCGTATTTATGTATACTCTTTTTGTAAAAATGCTGTAATTCCCCCTCACTGCTCAGTGCCCTCCACTTTCAAATAAGCCTAAATTTTGAGGGGATTTCTTAGCATTTAACCATTTGAATGCATTCCTTATGTCAATCAGATTTTATACATGAGATTGGCTAAGCACAAGCTTTTGGTTGTGGGGAAGGGAGAAGACAAAATTTGTTACCATGTTAAACACGTTCATATGGTTCTAGTTACCTGAGGATAATAAGGACAAGGAAAAGGCCATTTAAGGGAAACCACTAAAGCAAAGCACTTAAATTTCATTTCCCTCCTTAATGGGGAATATTGGTTGGAAATGCTTTTGGGAAGAGGAAGTAAGTTTTTCTTTTATTTAATCAAATTTACATGATACATGCAAATATCCCCTAACTCTTAAGTGACAAATGAGGAATATGGATGTTTTGTCACTGTTGTTTTTGGGGGTTGCTTTTAGATATGATTTATGACTTGTTCACGTTTCTATTTGTCAGTGGTTTGGCAGGTGATTCCAGATTTTCAGTTAAATTCATGAAATGCTGCAATCTTGACAAAACTTGCAATTTTGCTTCGCCAGTGCTTTGCTCCACGATGTACAATAGCCCTGTTAGGCAATCAGATGACAGCAGTCAACGGCTGCTTGAGTGTCTTGGTACTGAGTGTATGGATGAAAAGGCATAGTCTGTCCCGTATGCTAAATGTAAGAGGTAGTGAACTGTGACTGTGTGACGGCATCTTAAATCCTCAATTTGTGGCTTCCTCTTCTCTGACATCCCTCCCTGCAGATCTGATGCTGAAGATGGTGAGGGAGCAGAGGGCCATCCCAAAGAAAGCCATACGCAAAACCACATCCCCTTCCAAACTTCCAAATAGAAGGAGCCATAAAGCACATAGGAATAATTTTATTTATTTGTGCATTAAAATGCATACGATTATAGAAGATATTGCATTTTTATCTATAAACGGCATTAGTTAAAATCCAAGGTTCAGAAAGCAGAATATAGGTTACTAGGAGCTTGAGTGGGGAGTAGGGAATGGGGAGTTAATGGCTTACATTGTATGGAGTTTCTATTTGGGGTGATGGGAAAGTGTTGGACATGGATGGTGGTGATGGGAGCACAACTTGTGAATGTAACTAATAGTGCTGAATTATATATTGGAATGTGGTTAAAAAGGGGATATTTTAGGTTGTATATGTGTTACTAAAATAAAAGTTAAAAAACAACACATCATATGAATGTGCAAAACAAACAGGGAACTATAGACCCTAGTTAATGGTGCATTTATTGGTTGTAAAAAATGTACCATGCTAATGCAAGGTGTTAATAATGGGGGTGGTATATAGGAACTATATTTTCTGCATACTTTTTCTGTAAACTCCACCTTTTCTAATTAAAAAAAGCAAGGTTCTAGAATGACACTTATGGATATATGAAAAAAAGGTTGTTTAGTGGTGCTTTGGTGAAAAATCAATTTTTCCTTCTTTCTTCTCTTTCCCTCTCTCTCTCTCACACACACACACTTTTTCAATTTCTTGCAGAATACTTATAAAACTTGTCAATAGTAGGACCGCAAAGCAGGCAGTTATTTTTCATTTGGAGAAGCTTCCTATGCTATTATTTCTCAGATACAAAAGAAATGAGAATAAAGGAGAGTAGGTTGCATTTTGCTACGTTTAAATGATTTAGTAATCTAAAACTAATGCACAGTGGTTTCCTTGCCTACTCTGTACTGGTGTTTCAAATGTTTTCCCTGCCTCCATGTGGACAAGCATTTGTCCTGCTTTCATGTCTTGCAGTCATCTATTAATCTGCTAATGCAAAAGGCCCCCTGCCATGCATGGGACAAGAGGTTTTGCACTGTCTCCAGAGCAGGTAGCTAACCCAGCAGTTCTCTCCATGCCACATGCCTCAGGTGACAGAAGGACAGTGAGTGAAATAGATGGATGATCACAGCACATTCCAACCACATTTTCTACCAGCACTAATGATTTTACTCAGCCTTTCAGTTTCTGTAAAAATTATATTTTATATACCTCCCCTCCCCCTTCCCTCCCAACAAATACCACTACTAAACCATTACTCATTATCACATTCCCATTTGGGGTATATCTTAGAACATTGTCTCTAGTGTAAACATCAGCCAACACTCGTATACTTACATTATATTTTTTGCATTATGATTTTTAAAATTTTGGTGCATAGGCACATATGTGCACACATATATTTTGGTTTTTATTATATATACAATTTTTCTTATTTGTCCTTGGAATCATACTTTTTCCCCCAGTTTCACTTCCTGTGATATCCAGCAAAGGGAAGATGTTGAAATAGTTGAAAGATTTGTGGTTACAATTTGCTGTTTGTTTTTCCTTTAGATCCTTCTTCATGTCGTTGACTATTCAGGGATATCTCGAGTTGCTTTCCAAGCATATATACTCTACAACCAGCATTTCTCAATTCTCTTTAAGTCATGTGGGTGATCTGGTCTTAGCAGTTTTTTGACTTATTTTGTGTCCCTTGTTTTCACTTTAATCCAATGAATACTGATATATTTTGGATTTTTCAGACTAGTTTTGTTGAGAGTAATGTAGACTATAGTTCTTTCCCAGGGTAGTGGCATAACATGTATTTCTATAAGAACAACACTTAAATTTTGGTCTATCACTGGTTTATCATTTTGTCTTATATTATGTTATATTGTATTATTTCAGAACCCCTTTTTGATTCTAGCATTGGGAATTGGTGTTTTTTTGTTTGGATGCATTACTGAGTCACTTGTCTCCTCTGAGACATGAAGGCTGAACCTCAGTATTCTTTTCCTCCCTGGCTGGATAAAAATTACCATTCTTTTCTACTGGTTCAGAAGATTCTTTACTTCTTAAAGGATATATTTATTTTTATGATTAGATATGTTGTAGAAGAAAGTAAACTTGAAATATCCATCTGTAAAACCCTGAGATTTAAAGTTCTCATTGGGTTGGATATGCTAATTTATTAACATGATACATCAGCTATGACTAAAATAGGCAAACAGTTTCTGTGTCACCTACTAATAAGGAAATATAGGGCTCCACTGTGGTGCTGAGTGCTTTGTTGTACTACAGTTAGGATATTTTTAGCTAAACCTTGAGGTGTTCCCAGATGGTAAGGATTGCATTTGGAGAATATTTCAAACACTTGATAAGCTGGTAGCTGGTAGCTTACTTTAGAGGCTGACATGCCAAGCATGACTTTGAAATTTTTAAATTTTACGTTAGAATATATTTTAATATGTAGTTATGTGTAACATTTAATTATATTTTAAATGTCTGATTTAATTTAAAAATCACTTTCATCATTTTTGAGAGCATCTGTAATGTAACTTATCTTCCTGGGTTTTAATGGTTAAAAGAAATGTCTGGCAAAATTACTAATAAATATTCTGAAGACAGAAATCAAAAGATGATAGAGTAACATCATTTGAAGCTGGAATTCTACTGCATTTATTACATGTACGCATCAAATTAAAAGATAAAAGAAAGCCCAGATATTTAAAGGAAGAGAAAAGATGGAGGACATGGATAATCTGCAAGAACTCATGAAAATTTGGAGTCTGAGCAAGGTATTCACTAAGTGCCATTTATTTTCATCTCCAACCTTCATTTGAGGAAAATTGCATTGGGAGAGGTGGGGAAAAGAGAGGGTGTGAGAGCTGTATCCCAAGGAATAATTAGAATAATTATTCAGTCATTCAGCCAGGAAGCAGCAGTGCTATAGGCTGAATCTCCAGCCCCGTCTCTTCCCAAGATACCTTGCAATCTCTGAAAAATTGATTTTTTTTTCTCTAAATTTCCCAAATAATTGAGGGGGAATGGAGTTTCCACAACAGCTGGTTCACGTAGCATGGAATCCCTGGCAAGACACTAACACCTTCCTCTTCTGCAGGCTTCATGGTCTGAGCATAAATTACAACTTTATTAGGTTGAGCACATATGGCTATTGGGCACAGAAGGTCTGCTAGGGGCCAGTCCTTTGCCAAGCTGCCTTCTTCTCTTTCATTGACGATCACATTCCATGAGAAAAGGATTAAGCCAGCAACACTGCAGCCCGCCTCAGATCCCCAATAGGTGTTTGCAATCATTCATGACATTTCCTCGTACAACACTCACCAAAGGTTCCAATGCCCCCTTTTGCTCCTACTATAAATGCTACATATATTATATTTCAAGTCTATGAAGAGAGAAGAGCAGTACTACAGCCTATTCATCAAATTGGGTATAATTAATATTTTAAAAATCTCAAGTTTTAATTCTAGATGTTCCTCTTCAGTTGAACACTTGGGTGACTTTGACTTGTTTGCCAGAAACTGGGCTTTTTGTAGAGTTGTGGGTTGAATTCTGTCCCCCAAAAGAGATGCTCAAGTTCTAAACCCTGGTTCTGTAAATGTGACATTGTTTGGAAATGGGGTCTTTGAAGATGTGAGAGTTAAAATGAGCCCAAACTAGATTAGGGTGAGCCCTAATGCGATAGGACTGGTATCCTTTAAGAAGAGGAGAGGAGGGACACTCGGGCCCAGAAGAGAAGGCCATGGAAGACAGAGAATGAAGAATGTCATGTGGAAATGGAGGCAGAGACTGGAGCGAGACATCAATGAGCCAAGGAAAGCCGAGGATTGTCAGACACCACCAGAAGTGAGGTTGGAGGCATGGAGTAAATTGTTTCCTCCCCATGTTGGGGAATGCGGAACCCTGCTGACCCTTTAAGTTCAGATTTTTAGCCTCCAGAGGTGAGAGACAACCAATCTCTGTTGTTTGAGGCCCCCATGTTTGTGGTGCTTTCTTCTGGCAGTACTTGGAAGCTAAGACACATGGCTATCTAGTAATGAAAGAGATTCTCCAAAGTGCTCTCAAAATACCACTAGCCTGAACTGGTGACTTACATGGGCCTTCAATTATCTATTTTATTTAAATGAGGTTTCTTTCTTTTCTTCTCTCAGCATATCATATCAGCAGTTATGCTAATTTTCACCAAATTTGGGGGTTAATATTGGAGCAATGAAAATTAAAATAAAGGGTGTGGGGCAGATAAAAATTTAGTTCAAGATCTGGTGTGGCATGTCAAAGAAAAAGAAGTCTTCCAAGCATGTGGCTCTTTGCTTGGATGTATATTATCAGGAAAAATGTAGGGTGAAAGTCAGCAGGGATTTCTTGATGTAACATTGATCACTAACTTGCTGAAGCAACCCAAGGTTTGACAGCTCACTTATGACGATGGGATTTCATTGTACCTTGACACTGCTCTTACGTTTTTGTTTTGTTTTTTTTAAGAGAAAGTGGAGTAACTTAAACTAAAACGTAACTTGTTGCCTTGTGTATATGTTACAAATACACACCCACACTCATATATACTCACACACATACATTAGCAACCCAGTATAAAAACAGATAATACATATGGGAAAACATGTTCAACCATAATGAACTTATGCAGGAAACCCTGTGCTTCTTGTCCCAACTCAAGGACTGCCGCCTATAATTCTTTCTCACTTTCTACATTTGTCTCCATACTCATTGGACACATCTAACGCCACGCAAATATCCTCTATTTATCCCTTTTGAAAATAATTTTCTTGACCTTATTTCCTGGCCCATTTCTTTGTCATGTCCTGATCTCCAAAGCGTTCTCAATGATCGTTGTCTTCACTCCCCTTCTACCCTCTTTTAAACCTACTCCAAGCAGTAGATATCCCTGGCTGCTCCAGCAAACACTTCTTTCCAATTTGGCTTCCAGGCTGCTATTTCCAGCTCTCAGCTCTCAGGCGTCATCCTTCTTCCTCTGACAGCATTTCAGAAGTTCCTATCTTGGGGAAGTAGTGAGGTTGGAGTTTTTAGCAGGGGATATTGGGAAGGACTGGGTAATTCCACCCACCCCACCCCCATGGTTTTCCCCGGAACCTGTTCTTCCAACAGAGACATGGGAGGACAAGGCTTAATTTGTTTAATGTCACTGCCCTTTTGTCCACCAGGCAGACAAATAGGATCCTTCAAATATCTAATTTTCTTGGTGTCTCTGATCTATAGTCAAGCTCATTTGACAGACAGATGGTCCACAATGACCCTTTTGGATTTCTGGGGTAGAACAAGGAAAGGGAAGGGGTCTAGACACCATTATAATCCTGGTTTGGTATGAAGTTATTGCTTTACTGCACAGTAGACACATATGATATTCCTGGCTCCTCAGAATTTGGGACAGATGATATCCACATGAAGTAAGAGGATTTTTTTTCTGCAAAAGAACTAATTCAAAACAGCAGGAATAATTGCAAATTTCACTTTCAAGAAATAAACAAATGTATTATTTTGCATATAGATGGAGGCTAAATATTGACGGATGGATTTTCTAGAGTCTCAGAAAAGAGTTTGATCTGATTTGCAGCAGCAGCAATGCAAGAAAAAGGCAACCAAAGGACCATAACATATACCTTCTCCCCATCGTGACTGAGTGGGAGATGTTCCTTCTCCATCCTAGTCCAGAGAATGAGTAACAGATTTTGCTGGAGTAAAGGCAGCCCAGAAGACTCCCCAGTTGCTTCCACAGTGTCTGTCGTGGCAAGAAGTTCCAGGGTCACAATGATTGAAGACTGGGATCAGTTGTGGAGCTTCTCTCTCTAGTTGAGTGGAACCCAGGAGATGTCAAGAGAGAGCTGCTCATTGGAGCTCACTCATCTCACACAGCAGGAGCAGTCACCATAGCCTGTGGTTAAGCCACACGTGTGTTGGCGTGGCTTCTTATGCAGCATCAGCTGACCAGAAGAAACTAGAAGAGCTGAAACCACAAGTAAGGGGCTGTCCTACCCAAAACCTAACACATGGTTCTGGCTTTGGGAACCATGTAATGAGTGGAAACTGGAAGGCCCCCAATGAGATGGTGAAGGGCTTGAGGGATGGGGAAGAAAACTGGAAGCTGGAGAAAAGAGAAAGAGATAGATGGAACACTGGGAAATATTTAATCAGGGTCATTGTTCTAGTTTGCTAATGCTGCCGGAATGCAAAACACCAGAGATGGATGGGCTTTTATAAAAAGGGGGTTTATTTGGTCACATGGTTACAGTCTTAAGGCCATAAAGTGTCCAAGGTAACACATCAGCAATCGGGTACCTTCACTGGAGGATGGCCAATGGTGTCCGGAAAAACTCTGTTAGCTGGGAAGACATGGGGCTGGTGTCTGCTCCAAGTTCTGGTTTCAAAATGGCTTTCTCCCAGGACATTCCTCTCTAGGCTGCAGTTCCTCAAAAATGTCACTCTTAGTTGCACTTGGGATATTTATCCTCTCTCAGCTTCTCCAGAGCAAGAGTCTGCTTTCAGCGGTCATCTTCAAACTGTCTCTCATCCGCAGCTCCTGTGCTTTCTTCAAAGTGTCCCTCTTGGCTGTAGCTCCTCTTCAAAACATCACTCACAGCTATACTGAATTCCCTCTGCCCCTCAGCTCATTTATATGGCTCCACTGATCAAGGCCCACCCTGAATGGGTAGGGCCATGACTCCATGGAAATATCTAATCAGAGTTATCACCTACAGTTGGGTGGGGCACATTTCCATGGAAACACTCAAAGAATTCCAATCTAATCAGCACTAAAATGTCAGCCCCACAAGATTGCGTCAAAGATAATGGTGTTTGGGGGACATAATACATTCAAACTGGCACAGTCATACAGGGAAAAAAAGGTAATAAGATTATGCAATTTTACATAAACCTGTCCTTTTGAAACAAAAAGTTGACATCCCAATGAACATATTTTTTGTTTGTAGCTCTAGATGAATAAAATACTAATGTGAATTTCAGAGGTATATTATGTTTATAATCTTAGTTTTATAGCAAATGGTCAAATAGATAATTAAAATGGTAGATTCTTTTTTGTTTCTGTTATGCTTATATGTAAATTGCGAACACCATTTTCATTTTGTATCACACACCTTGGTGGTGCCATTATTTGAGACATATTTAATTGACTTTTCCATTTCAAAATTTGAAGAACATATTCCCACCAACAATAACAATTTACAAAGTATACAGTTTGAAGAACTCTTTCTTTTAAAAATGAATTTTCAACAAGTTTTCTTTCTTTTCTGTTTCTGTGCCATGTCTAGCTATTCTCTTGTTCAACTTATTCCTTACCTGCTAGGAATTATTTTGTAAAGTTGGGATATGTCCTTTAAATTCTTTTCAGTTTTTATTTGCCTAACACGTATTTAGGTTACATATTTATTTTATTTTCTATTGCACATATGTATTTCTATTTTGAGCCTCAAGCTATTTTTCAGACATCTGCATTCTAAGGATAAAACCAGAAAGAAAGATCAGCCATATGTGCTTTAAGAATGTCTATTTCTTCTCCTAAGTTTGCATTGTGGCATATGTGTGTGTTTGTGTGTTTAAAACAAACTGGAGAATAATGCTATCTGTCTCTGGAAAAATGATTGCTCTATCAAAAATGTCTTTACCTTCACATAGTTATCTTCTTTTCCTGTATGGGACACAGATCCTCTGTTTCCAAAATCAAGCCACTTCAGGGTCCAAAATGACAAAGTTATCATGGCTCCTCTAGAGAATTACACATTTCCTTGTTACAAACCTTTCTTAAACCTTCAAGCATTTTGTACGTCACATCTTGAACACTTCTCAAACTTTTTCTTATCCCAGTGAATCCTTGACTAATCCTAAATTAAATACCTTCACCCACCATATTTATAAAATTTCCTCTTCAGTCTCGCCTTAGAGACACTCTCCTAAAATTCATTCTTTTAAATTACTCTTATTAATGATTTGTTGACCACTCTTACCTCCTTCTCCCACCCTCTGCTTTCTTTTTGCTATGCTTCCTGCTTACAAATTTCTTTTAAACCATACAAGCACTCATTCGATTCTCTATATGTCACACTCACACAGTCTTATTTTTTTCTGCAGAACATGTGTCAAAACTGTAAAAAAAAAAATTGCAGTGTCTAATGGTATTCAAAACTTTTAATAAAGGATTAGTAAGTTTTTGAAATGTCAGTTAACAGGAGTGCATGAATAGATGTCTAATTGGATGGTGGTTCTCAACCAGGGATGATTTTTCACAGGAGACATTTTTGTCCACAACTGGGGTGAGGGATGCTCTACTCAGCAGAGTCCACAGATGCCTTTCAACGTCCTGCCATTCCCAGAACCACATCCCCACTGCCCACAACAAAGAATTATCCAGCTCCAAATAACAATACCACTGAGTTTGACAAACTCTGCCCTGTGATAATATGGATGAACACAAAATATAGCTTCAGGCTGCAGCTTCTTTCCATGGTTTATGCTTGATTGAAAAAAAAAAAGTCAGAAAAATCATGGAAAGAAATAAACCTTTGGTTATATGGAATTCATGGGGAATAGTTTGCCTTGTGTTTATGTGACCTGTGTTTAGAGTAGAGAAGTTGAAGTCAAGTTACTTCCCAGAATCTTTCATTGTAATGACAAGACAACACCCAGATTTAGCACTTAGCAGATTTAACATAAGTCTGATAATCCCAAAGTGGTAGATTTGTGTGTATACTCTTGCATTTTAATGTCTGATACATTGATTCTCCAAATTTTATTGTTCCACTTTGACCAAAAAGACATACAGCCAGCCTACTTTCTTCTCCTGGGGCCTTTCAGAAGATGAATCGTATGTCACTTTTCCAAAGCATATGCCATTTTATTTTATTCTGGGAGGTTGAATCACATTGTACATCTATTTGAGTGTCATTCCCAGTAAGCTCACCATCAGACCTTCCCTCAGTGCAGCTTCTTCCAAGGATGCTCGTTGACCCAAACCATAAATCTCCCTGGTGCCTCCAGAGTTTCTATAAACTCTTTACTGCTAGATTTGTCCTCTTGCAGCATTGCCATGCTTTTTAGGAGCCTCAATTTTTCCCTCTACTTGGGATTTATCATTACTTATTGTGACTCTTGCTATTGGACAGTGAGAAGAGAATTCTGTTTTTTATTAGTGTTGCTTTCTTATTTCATGTTAGTGGATACTATTTCCAAAGACTCTATAGCACTTTCTTGCTTTCTCCTACTTCTTTCTCATTTTATCTTCTGACCAGCCTTGTGGCAAACACATTAGTATTACCTTAATAATTTACATGAAGAAAGAAGCTTTAATAACCTGCCTGGATTTTTCATCCATTAGTTGACAGAATTGGGGATCTAAACCCTCTGTTCTGGCTCCAGATCAATTTTTCTTTGCATGCTATTTTGCATTGTCTTATTAAAAATAGCACTTAAAATGAGCTCAAAGAATGACCCTCTGGATATCAGTATAACAGTATATCCAAAGAGTGCATGCACTGATTTCTTCTTTTAGACCAAAAGAGTTTCCAATTATAAGGTGATCTGCTTGTTTAGGGATCTTCCTAATTGACGTGGACCCTTAGATGCTATTCATTTGTGCTTTGATGTGAATTGATGAAGACATTCAGAGTTGGTGGGAAGGGGAGAGGGTACCAACCAAAGATGTCTTCAGCACAAGTGCAGAAAGCAGCTCTCTACCCCAAGATTTAGGAGATGTAGTTATCTCCACTGCTTCAGGTTTGCCACTCTTTGCAAGATCTGAATATTTCCAAGTCACTTCTGTAAATTTCCTAATCTGCAACTTCACGTTCACCCATCTTGCTGCCTGTATTTCCTTACATTCATTTCTCCATTGCTGCCATAACAAATTACCATCAACTCAAAATTATTGTCTGGCCATTCTGGAGGTCAGAATTTGGAAGGCTCAGCTGGTTTCTCCGATTCGATGTCGGCCATGCTGCATTCCTCAGTAGAGGCTGTGCAGGGGCGAATCCCCTTCCATGCACATTTTCGTGGTTGGCAGAAGTCAGGGCCATCTCATTGTGAGACTGAGGTCCCCATTGCCTCAGTGGCTGTTGGCCGATGGTGGTCTGATCTTAGCTTCTAGAGACCTCCCAGCATTCCTTAGCTTCTTCAAAGCTAACAATGGCAGCTGCTGACACTTCCATTGTCTCTGATCTCCACCTTCTGCTTTGAAAGACAATGTGCAGCCATTGAGCCCACCCACCTGATATACTAAGATAATTTGGCCATCTTACAGTCAGCTAATTAGCAACCTTGATCCCATTCTGCACAATCCCTTCATCGCAGTAGCTAGAAGTAGTAGTAGGTAACCTTTGAATGGGTAACCAGGAGCTGGGAATTTTGAAGGACCATTTTTCAAGTTCTGCCCACTACGTTCCCCTACATGAACAAATGTCAAGGTTGGTGTGAAGCATCCTTGCAACTGGCTTCGGGCCAGACACCTGCTAAGACTGCCCCAAAGAGCCTGCTTATGGGAAGTTCTGCTTTATTTTCATGCCTGGTCCCAATCTAAGTAATAAGCCTCAGATGATTGTGCCGGCGGTGAGAAAAAATCAGTCCTCTTCTCTGATGTGGGTGGCTGCCACACCAAATTGTGTGTCTTTACATTTACAAGCCTAAACATCAAAATCTTTTTGTCACAAAGTGCTGTTATCTGTGTAGCGTATCCTTGTTTGCAAAATTCGACCTGAAATTGACCTACTTGAGTGATATTAAGTTTTTATTCTAATGTTCCTCACTTGGGTGCAACTTCCATTGACCTTAAGGGGATTGAGTTGACAAGAGTACTTGAACTCCAATCTTGTTCTCTTTGTTCTTTTGGATAATCATAGGTTAACATTTTTTCCCCTTCCTTAATTTCCAGCAGTGAGTCCAAGGTGGAAACATTTTCATAAATCAGTCATTTGGCAGCATTTGCATTTTTAATCAGCTTGCAATCAAATTAAAGAACCAGGAGAGACCTTGAGAGATTGTTCTGTTCTTTGGAAGTTCTGTGCTCTTGGGAAGAAAGTTACAATGGCACTTTTTCCCTGATTCCCTGCCCCATAATGTCTAAACACTTAATATTTACTTCTTCTTACTAAAATCCAGAGTCAGCGCTCTCTTCTCTTCTACATGAATCCTTACTTATTTTACCCAAAGTGATTTTAAAATTGTAAAGAGCTAATTTGTAACACAATACTGACCTATAGAATTTTTCTGGTATTTGTTTATTCTTTCTTGAATTAATTTGGTAGGTTGGGGTTTTTTTTAAGCTACCTTTCATAATAATCATAATTATAATCATAAATATTAGCATAACTTAAATCCAGATTTTTATTTTTGTTTCTAAATAAGAGATTTCTATTACTTATGGTATTTTAGGCAGTTTTTTTTTTTTTGCTGCAATAGCCTGACTTTGATGATTTAATATCCTAGTCTCCTTATGCTTTAATAGCTTCATC
This sequence comes from Choloepus didactylus, assembly GCF_015220235.1. Classification (NCBI taxonomy): domain Eukaryota; kingdom Metazoa; phylum Chordata; class Mammalia; order Pilosa; family Megalonychidae; genus Choloepus; species Choloepus didactylus. Next base: position 8,309,078 of record NC_051327.1, on the reverse strand, counting down.
AATGCCTTGGTGTGTTATAATACAGTACTGGCTGGCAGAAAGGTCTTTTAAAGTAACTTCTGAATGTAGATTCCATTTTGCCTAGCTAAAACATAATATTTCTTCTGAAAAATAAAGCCAAGCAGAGCTACTGTATTATGTTTTCTTTTTAGTATATTGAACATTAATAAAAACCCTTGGCAGCCCAAAATTTTCATAAGAATATGATTCTACCATTCTTTTCTGTTTATTAACAGCACAGTACCTATTAAGCCATCCTATTAAAGGCAAAAGAAATAGCTATTTGTAATACAGTAAATTGAAGATAAGCTATAAAGCAATGTTTGATTTATTTATTTAACCCTCCCAAATTCTCTCTTAAATTGAGGTTCAATTAAGAATTAAGCCAGAAAAGAAATTTTAATGAAAACACTGTTATAAGATTTGAAAATGTCTTTTAAATCCACCCATCACATATCAAAGGAAAATATGTTTAAAATAAAGTTACAGACACTGAATTAATCCCTGGAATGTATGGCTTTATTTCCATAAGTGAGTAATAGAAATGAGTTTTTTTCTTTTTTTTTTTTAATGAAATGCAGCCCCTAATATAGCAAATGCATAAAAAGCAATATATTTCAGTATATTTAATATTACCACAATGTGATTCCAGCAACCTTTGAGACTTCTGAGCTGAGGTTGTAAACGTGATGAGATGACATTGCATTTTTCCCCATGCTCTTACCCATTCTCAAGAGCATTTGGACTTGCATCTGTATTTCAATGCTCTCTTACCTGAGCAGGAAATGAAGATGTCCAGGGAAGACTAAAAAGTTAACAAAAGAGCTTCTAGGTAGTTAAAGCAGGGGAGCTCGGCTTGACAATGCACCAGTTCTTGTAATTTTAGTGTTCCTAAGTAAACCTAATTTTTCTAGATGTCTCTTCTTGATATTTTTCCTTGCATTATGTTAACTTTGGAACATACCTGGGAACTTTGAACACTACAGAGGGTCCTTATCCTTTTCATCATTATGATAAAAATCATAATTAAAAATATGCATAGAAAGGGAAAAGGCTTAATAATTTAAACTTAAGACAGAACTGTTGAAAGTAATCAATCACAAAATGACTATGCAAGATGGAGAAAGTGTTAGTAAAAAGTAAAGGGTTTTTTTTTTTTTTGAGCAAAAAAGATATCAAGAAATGGATATTTTGTAAAATAGTAATTTAGCCATTTTACTTGAAGAGATATGGATGCCCTGGTCTAAGATTGAGTCTTTATGTGCAAAACAGCACCATGACTCTTCGCTAATTAATAGTTGTGTGTGTTGTGTTTTCCCTATTTGATGCTTAAATTATTCACAGTATTCCTATTTTAAATATTTTTGCATGCAAAAATATAAATATTTATATTTGATAATTTTACATTGCCTTGGGACAGTCCTTCCTCTGTATCTTGACATTTCTTATCAGGCCCCTCCAGGCCTGCAAATTCCCAGGGCTGCTTCAATTTATGGCTACTGTCCCTGCTCCCTTCTCCATGTATATGTTCTAGCACATTTCCTAGGAACCACTTTTAGGCTGTGCATTTACCTTTGGTGGAGACAGCAGCATGCATACAGCTGCATCCAATTGGGTCTCTACATGAGTGAGCTGGACTGTGCAAAACCAAGCTGGAACATTAATAGGATGAAAAACTCATCATCCCCGAATAGGAGTCTTATGGGAAGATTTGAGGGCTTTGGAAATAGCCCACCAGTTAGAATTATGGTCTTGTGGAGGAGATCTTTAGCAATGGACCTGAAGCCCTTATAGACACCTTTCTCTGTATAGTCAGCTAAATCCTGATATCAGGACACTGATAATGCATTTATAATTTTTCCCTTATAAATACCTTCCTCTGTATATTCAGCTAAATCCTGTTATCAGAACACTGGTAATGCATTTATAATTTTTCCCTTTAAATTGATCTTTGACCATTCTACTTTAGTGGAACACTTGAAAATCATGAATGATGCTTTCAGGTAAAGAAATTATCATTAATTAGCCTTATATGCTTTAAATATATAAATGAATGAGTGGATGAATAGATGAACAAAGGGATTAATATATGTGGGTGTGTTTGTGTATGTAGTATATGCATGTATAAATATGTGTACATATATAAGTATACTTACACATCTGTTTATATGTCTAGATAGAGTATATACATATGCAGAATATATAAACATACACATGTCTGGTTAGAATATGTATGCATACTTATACACTCACACATATATATACACATATATACAGAGGTAAAGCATATTGAGTTTGAATTTACATCTACAAAAATCCAAAAATGAATGCAAACCTGTCCCTAAACTAAATACAAATCCATAACCTCCCCTGTGACCTGGAATTAACTCTTAACCCATGAACACATGACATTTGATCTGACCTGAACACTGACACAGAACTGAATCAGAGCCTGTATCTGAAACCTAAATCTAACACTGAACGTATCTGGAAATTGCAGACTTGAAACCAACCACTGAATTTTACTGCTTGACCCTTGACCTATAACCCTGAACAGCAAACACAGGAATCGGAAAGAGAAACCTATCCCAAATCTAAACCCAAAGCTGGATTCAAACCCAGATGAGAAACCTAATCCTACCCATATTGGACCATGAATCCACACTTCAACCTAAACCACAACCCAAATCCGACACCTATACCTAACTGAAATGCTAATCCTTGAACTTACACTTGAACTTTGACCACCGAACCCTGACAAGAATATGGATTGGAACCCTAAACAAATCTGTTGACCTTTTGCCATTGACCCTACTCTTGACCTTTTCCCTTAATCCAAACCCCAGTGCTAAAATTAACTTGACCCCAACCTGAACTTGAACACAAACTCCAACTGGAATCTGAAGCCATACCTGACACGTATCCCTACCCAAAATCATCTCTCTTTTTCACTCCAACTACAGACCTCAGTTGCCTTCAGTAACTCCTAAGATGACCTTTGGTCAAGATCCTGAGACCAAGACTGACTCAAAGACATAAACTTAAACTTAATTCAAAATCTAAACCTATCTGGACTTGAACTTGAATCCAACTCTGAACCAAACCTGAAGACACCTCTCTGTAACCCTAAGATAATCCTTGACCTCAGCCACAGAGAGTCAATCCTTGACGCCAAACTATCATTGTTTATACCTTGACCTGTGACATCTGATCATTGGCCCTTTATCATTGTCTCTGAACCCAAAACCAAACTTGAAACCTTAGTGGAAGCTAAATTCAAAATCTAACCCTACCAAACCTCAACTGGAACCAAACCTGAGCCCAGATCCTTACAGAACACTTACCCCTAATTCAAACCCTAACAATGGATCTTTGATCCTGGACAAGATTCCTTATATTTTATCCTCGACATTCACCTCTCTAACTTTCACCCCTTGACCCCAGATAATCAATACTGAACCTGGTCTGGAACCTGAATATGAACACAAAATATTTTAACCTAAAATCTAACCAAAATTTGAGCCCAAACCCCAATCCAACCTAACCACAAATTCCAACACAAAACCTACCCCTTATGCAAATGTTGAAATAAGTGCCCTGTTGGGAGCACGAAGTGGGGTTTGCAGCCCGGTGTCCACTCCAGACACCACAGACTTGGAGATGTTCTCAAATGTGTTTTTGGGAAAAGATTCAACAAACAGAAAAAAAGGGCTTGAAAATTCATGCTTGACATCTCATTTTATCAGCTTCGAGGTGAAATACACATGGCTTAACTTTTGATATTTCCAATTTCATAATTGTTTTATTTGGAGATCACCATGGGCCTCTTTGTACCTCAAATCCACTCATTCAACAGATAGATAGATAGACAGACAGTCACAGGCAGACAGATAGACTAAACAGATACATAGATGATGAATGGATAGATAGATAGATAATATATAGATGACAGGTAGACAGAGTGAAGGAAAAAGGGAACAAAGATAGAAGGAAGAAGGAAAGGGAAGGGAAAAGGAAGGCAAGTTGGAAGAAGGAAGAAAGGAAGCAAGGAAGGAAAGGAGGATGTAAGGAAAAAGGGAGGGAGGGAGGGAGGAAAGATAGACAGACGGACACACAGATAAACTCAAATCCAAGTTCCACTCCCAGAACAGAAGCCCTTACTAAACATTTCTGCAAATTCCTTTCAGGGGTGGATGGAGATTTTCCTTTGTGGGTGGTGACTTTTCCAGCTTGGGTATTACTCCATTCCTTTGTGATTTATACAATAATGCGCTCGAGTGTGTGTGCACTGTATGCATGTGTGGGTGTGTTTTTTATTAGACTTAGAATATTTGAGAAAAAACTGGGGACATTTTATCATTATAATTGGGAGAAAAATATTCCAAATTGAATATCTCATGCTTCTGTTGATAACTGTCATTTAGCCATCCTAATACTAGGGATTTGTATACTAGAAGTTTCCAGTCTCAACTTATCAAACACACTGATATTATAGAGCAGATTTATAATTTCTTCTTGCCTTGAATTTCACCCTCTGCCACTCAATTCTATGAAAGGTAGTTCTCTCCCTAAGAAGAGTTTTGCTTCTTTAGTGTGTTAAAATAACAAACTGTGCTTCCCTTAAAAGAGAATGGCATATACAGGGGAATCATCTTAGAAGCTGTATCATTTTGCTTAGCTATGCTGGGAATTTGAATAATTATTATGTACCAATTCCAAAGCATTGCAGCCTGCAACTTTGCTGCAAAACACCTCCCAGGTGATGAGTCCCAATGGGAAACCGCTGATAAAACTTACAATAAGTAATCATTTCTCCAGATGTGGCAACTGAGAATGGTAGAGCATTTGTTTAAAAACCATTTTATTAAATGACTTTATAAATATTAATTGAGATCTAATTGTTTAGAATGAACATGTTCTGGTTAATTAGAAATTGCATTGGGCGCAAGCCACGGAATAATTAGAACTCATTTTTTTTCTTTCCAGATAAACTATTTTACTGTTTATTGGGATGAAACTACACATTTAAACATACCAGTTTTTTTTAGGATTAGAACATTTAAGTTCTGTGATCTTGCTGCACGATTTGACCTGGAATACTAAAAGGACTTATCTTTTTCATATCTCTAGCTGCTATGTGCAGCAGTGATTCCAGATTTCTTAGACAATTTTAATCTCTTTTCTTCGTTGTTAGAGAATTTTCAAACATGGACATGAATAATAAATCAAAAATCTTTCTATTCACAGCCTGAATTAAAATTAGAAACTGTTTTAGTTTCCTAGGCCGTTCAAAGTAAATACCATGAAATGGGTCGAGTTTAAATGATGGGAATTTATTAACTTACAGTTATGAGGCCGAGAAATTGTCCAAATCGAGGCATGACCAAGGTGATGCTTATTCTGGAAGACTGGCTGCCAGCGATCCTTGGCTCCTCTGCCACCTGGCAAAGCACATGGTGGCATCTACTGGGCTCTCCCTTCTCTTCCAAGTTTCCTTGCTTTCACCTTCTTGCTTCCATGGCTTTCTTTTCCTTTCTCTGTATTCATCCCATTTATAAAGGACTCCAGTAACAGGAAAGACCCATCCTGAATGAGGTCGGTCACAGCTTAACTGAACTAGTCTCACCCAGTGGTCCTACTTACAATGGGTTCACACCCACAGGAATGCATTAGATTTATGAACATGTTTTTCTGGGGTACTTACAGCTTCAAACCATCACAGAACACTGTGAACATTTTTGCATGCTTCTCTTCTCACCTTCTAAATATTATTGCTTTGGTCCCACCTGTTGAATAAAAAACTTTCTAAGTTTAGTTTATCCTATCATTCTTTTATTAAATTTTATTTCCACAAAACTGTCGCTCACAGCATAGCCCTACTAATATACATTAACTATGGTATACTTTAAATCTTTTTAAAAATGAAATCATCATCTAGAATTCTGCACCTGGATTTTTCACTCAACACTGTGTTTTTGAAAGTTAAGCTTGCTGATTCTTGAGGCTGCCATTTGTTTATATTCATGGAACTACAGAAGGCAATTGCCTGGCTGTACCACACTGTATTGAATTCTTTTTATTTTTTTGAAACTCGAAATTTTGTCAAGATTGACCTTTTGCAAACAGTTCAGTTGTAAACATTTCATACATATCTCTTGATGAACAAGTGCAGATGTTTCTCTAACTAGGAATAGGTGTTGGGCCATGTGTTATATATATATATATATTTAGACATAAATGCTAGAGTTAATTTTTTAGAGTGTTCAGCACCTTTATACTCCCAAGAACAGTATACGAGATTTTTTATTACTCTTTGTCTTCACAAGGTGTGCCAACATTTTATTTTCATTTTCTTGTCTGACAAGTGCAAACTCTATTTTTAAAGGTATATTTTACTTGGAAAAATCACGGATTTTAAGGGCACAGTTCCATGAGTTTTGCCAAATGTATACATCCACAAGATATCCACTCCAGAAAAGATGCAGAATATCTCCATCAGAGTAATAGATTCTTTAAGCCCTTTCCCACTCAAAAACATCCCGTCCCCTGGAGGTTTACTGTTCTGAGTTATATCTTTAGAGGTCAATTTTGCCCAGTCTAGAAATTTATGTAAATGGAACCATGCAGTTTTTACTTTTTTTAATTCTGGAGACTTTTACTCAACATATAGGTTTTGCAATTTATGCATGTTGTTGTGTATAGCAGAAATTCTTTCCCATTTTCTTGTTGAGTTGTAGCCCTTTGTATCAATATGCCACAATTTGTTTATCCATTGACCCGCTGATGGGCATTTGAAAGTTTCCAATTTTGGGCTATTATGCATAAAACTGTGAATGTGCATGTGAAAGTTTTGTGTGGGCACAATTTTCATTCTCATGGAAAATAACCGGAATGGAATTGGTGAGTCATATGCTTACTGTATGTTTAACTTTATAGGAAGCTGCCAAACTGTTTTCCAAAGTAATTGCACCATTTTGTAATTCAACCAACCGTCTTTGAGTGTTCCAGTATTGCCTTATCTTTACTAATGCTTCACATTGTCAGTCTTTCTAATTTTAGCAAATTTGGTGGGCGTAAAGTAACATATCATTGTGGTTTTTCTTTCATTTCCTCTGACAACTGATGATACTAATGATCTTTTCACATGCTATTAGCTATTAGCATATCTGCTTTTGTAATATCATTTTTTCCCATTTTGATTTTGATTTTAAAAATTGAATTGTAAGACTTTATTTCTTATGGATCCATGCAAGTGATACCTTTGTTAAATGCACATATTGCAGATATTTTCTTTGACTTGGTGTTGTGTATTTTTATTTTCTTAACTTCTTTCTCTTTTTTTTTTTGGCTTTTTTTTTTCTTTTATCTTCATTTTATTGAGATATATTCACATACCACACAGTCATACAAAACAAATCGTACATTCAATTGTTCACAGTACCATTACATAGTTGTACATTCATCACCTAAATCAATCCCTGACAACTTCATTAGCACACACAAAAAAATAACAAGAATAATAATTAAAGTGAAAAAGAGCAATTGAAGTAAAAAAGAACACTGGGTACCTTTGTCTGTTTGTTTGTTTGTTTCCTTCCCCTATTTTTCTACTCATCCATCCATAAACTAGACAAAGTGGAGTGTGGTCCTTATGGCTTTCCCAATCCCATTGTCACCCCTCATAAGCTACATTTTTATACAATTGTCTTCGAGATTCATGGGTTCTGGGTTGTAGTTTGATAGTTTCAGGTATCCACCACCAGCTACCCCAATTCTTTAGAACCTAAAAAGGGTTGTCTAAAGTGTTCGTAAGAGTGCCCACCAGAGTGACCTCTCGGCTCCTTTTGGAATCTCTCTGCCACTGAAGCTTATTTCATTTCCTTTCACATCCTCCTTTTGGTCAAGAAGATGTTCTCCGTCCCACGATGCCAGGTCTACATTCCTACCCGGGAGTCATATTCCACGTTGCCAGGGAGATTCACTCCCCTGGGTGTCTCATCCCACGTAGTGGGGAGGGCAGTGATTTCACCTTTCAAGTTGGCTTAGCTAGAGAGAGAGGGCCACATCTGAGCAACAAAGAGGCATTCAGGAGGAGACTCTTAGGCACAATTATAGGGAGGCCTAGCCTCTCCTTTGCAGCAACAGTCTTCCCAAGGGTAAAAGCTGTGGTAAAGGGCTCAACCCATCAAACCACCAGTCCCCTATGTCTGTGGTCATGTTAGCAACCATCAAGGTGGGGTAGGCCAATACCCCTGCATTCTCCACAGGCTCCTCAAGGGGGCACTACATATTTTTTTCCTTTTTTTTTTTTTTTAGATCAACTGTATGAAAAAAAACATTAAAAAAAAACAACAACAATAAAAGAACATTTCAAAGAGACCATAACAAGGGAGTAAGAAAAAGACAACTACCCTAAGATAACTGCTTTACTTCCAACATGTTCCTACTTTACCCCAAGAAAGTTACCTAATATAGCAACATTTCTGTGAACTTGTTCCTACTATATCCATCAGAAATTAACAGACCATAGTCATTCCTGGGCATCCCCAGAACGTTAAATATCTTATCTGTTCTTCTTGGATTATTGTTCCCCCTTTCTTAATTGCTCTCTATTGCTAGTTCCCCTACATTCTACATTATAAACCATTTGTTTTACATTTTTCAAAGTTCACATTAGTGGTAGCATATAATATTTCTCTTTCTGTGCCTGGCTTATTTCGCTCAGCATTATGTCTTCAAGGTTCATCCATGTTGTCATATGCTTCACGAGATCGTTCCTTCTTACTGCCGCGTAGTATTCCATCGTGTATGTAAACCACATTTTATTTATCCACTCATCTGTTGAAGGACATTTGGGTTGTTTCTATCTCTTGGCAATTGTGAATAATACTCCTATGAATATTGGCGTGCAGATACCTGTTCATGTCACTGCTTTCCGATCTTCCAGGTATATACCAAGAAGTGCAATCGCTGGATCGAATGGTAACTCTATATCTAGTTTTCTAAGGAACTGCCAGACTGACTTCCAGAGTAGCTGAACCATTATACAGTCCCACCAACAATGAATAAGAGTTCCAATTTCTCCTCATCCAATCCAGCATTTTTAGTTTCCTGTTTGTTTAATGGCAGCCATTCTATTCGGTGTTAGATGGTATCTCATTGTGGTCTTAATTTGCATCTCTCTAATAGCTAGTGAAGCTGAACACTTTTTCATGTGTTTCTTGGCCATTTGTATTTCCTCTTCAGAGAACTGTCTTTTCATATCTTTTGCCCATTTTATAATTGGGCTGTCTGTACTATTGTCATTGAGTTGTAGGATTTCTTTATATATGCAAGATATCAGTCTTTTGTCAGATACATGGTTTCCAAAAATTTTTTCCCATTGAGTTGGCTGCCTCTTTATCTTTTTGACAAATTCCTTTGAGGTGCAGAAACTTCTAAGCTTGAGGAGTTCCCATTTATCTATTTTTTCTTTTGTTGCTTGTGCTTTGGGTGTAAGTCTAGGAAGTGGCCACCTAATACAAGGTCTTGAAGATGTTTTCCTACATTATCTTCTAGGAGTTTTATGGTACTTTCTTTTATATTGAGATCTTTGGTCCATTTTGAGTTAATTTTTGTGTAGGGTGTGAGGTAGGGGTCCTCTTTCATTCTTTTGGATATGGATATCCAACTCTCCCAGCCCCATTTGTTGAAAAGACCATTATGACTCAGTTCAGTGACTTTGGGGGCCTTATCAAAGTTCAGTCGGCCATAGATCTGGGGGTCTATCTCCGAATTCTCAATTCGATTCCATTGATCTATATGTCTATCTTTGTGCCAGTACCATGCTGTTTTGACTACTGTGGCTTTATAATAAGCTTCAAAGTCAGGGAGTGTAAGTCCTCCCACTTCATTTTTCTTTTTTGGAGTGTCTTTAGCAATTTGAGGCATCTTCCCTTTCCAAATAAATTTGATAACTAGCTTTTCCAAGTCTGCAAAGAAGGTTGTTGGAATTTTGATTGGGATTGTGTTGAATCTGTAGATGAGTTTGGGTAAAATTGACATCTTAATGACATTTAGCCTTCCTATCCATGAACATGGAATATTTTTCCATCTTTTAAGGTCCCCTTCTATTTCTTTCAGTAGAGTTATGTAGTTTACTTTGTATAGGTCTTTTACATCTTTGGTTAAGTTTATTCCTAGGTACTTGATTTTTTTTAGTTGCTATTGAAAATGGTATCTTTTTCTTCAGCGTCTCATCAGTTTGTTCATTTTTACCATATACAAACATTACTGACTTATGTGCATTAATCTTGTATCCCGCTACTTTGCCAAATTTGCTTATTAGCTCTAGTAGCTGTATCGTCGATTCCTCAGGGTTTTCCAGATATAAGATCATATCATCTGCAAACAATGACAGTTTTACTTCTTCTTTTCCAATTTGGATGCCTTTTATTTCTTTGTCTTGCCGGATTGCCCTGGCTAGCACTTCCAGCACAATGTTGAATAACAGTGGTGACAGCGGGCATCCTTGTCTTGTTCCTGATCTTAGAGGGAAGGCTTTCAGTCTCTCACCATTGAGTACTATGCTGGCTGTGGGTTTTTCATATATGCTCTTTATCATATTGTGGAAGTTTCCTTCAATTCCTACCTTTTGAAGTGTTTTTATCAAAAAGGGATGTTGGATTTTGTCAAATGCTTTTTCAGCATCTATTGAGATGATCATTTGATTTTTCCCTTTCGAATAGTTAATGTGTTGTAATACATTGATTGATTTTCTTATGTTGAACCATCCTTGCATGCCTGGAATGAACCCCACTTGGTCATGGTGTATGATTTCTTTAATGGGTCTTTGAATTCGATTTGCAAGTATTTTGTTGAGGATTTTTGCATCTATATTCATTAGGAAGATTGGCTGGTAATTTTCCTTTTGTGTAGCATCTTTGCCTGGTTTTGGTATTAGATTGATGTTAGCTTCATAAAATGAGTTAGGTAGTGTTCCATTTTCTTCAATGTTTTGAAAGAGTTTGAGTAAGAGTGGTGTCAGTTCTTTCTGGAAAGTTTGGTAGGATTCCCCTGTGAAGCCATCTGGCCCTGGGCAGTTATTTGTGGGAACATTTTTGATGACTGATTGGATCTCTTTGCTTGTGATGGGTTGGTTGAGGTCTTCTATTTCTTCTCTGGTCAGTCTATGTTGTTCATATGTTTCCAGGAAATTGTCCATTTCTTCTACATTATCCAGTTTGTTGCCATACAGTTGTTCATAGTATCCTCTTATAATTTTTTTAATTTCTTCAGGATCTGCAGTTATGTCACCTTTTTCATTCATTATTTTGTTTATAGGGTCTTCTCCCTTTTTGATTTTGTCAGTCTAGCTAGGGGCTTGTCAATCTTGTTGATCTTCTCAAAGAACCAACTTTTGGTGATATTTATCCTCTCTATTGTTTTTTTGTTCTCTATGTCATTTATTTCTGTTTAAATCCTTGTTATTTCTTTTCTTGTACTTGGTTTAGGATTGGTTTGCTGTTCATTTTCTAGCTTCTTCAGTTGATCCATTAGTTCTTTGATTTTGGCTCTTTCTTCCTTTTTAATATATGCATTTAGTGCTATAAATTTCCCCCTCAGCACTGCTTTTGCTGCATCCCATAGGTTTTGGTATGTTGTGTTCTCATTTTGATTCGTCTCTATATATTTAGCAATTTCTCTTGCTATTTCTTCTTTAACCCACTGATTGTTTAGGAGTGTGTTGTTTAACCTCCAGGTATTTGTGAATTTTCTAAGTCTCTGATGGTTATTGACTTCTAATTGTATTCCACTGTGGTCAGAGAATGTGCTTTGAATAGTTTCAATCTTTTTAAATTTACTGAGGCTTGTTTTATGTCCCAGCATATGATCTATTCTGGAGAAAGTTCCGTGAGGACTAGAGAAGTATGTGTATCCTGGTGATTTGGGATGTAATGTTCTGTATATGTCTGTTAAATCTAATTCATTTATCAGATTGTTTAGGTTTTCAATTTCCTTATTGGTCTTCTGTCTGGTTGATCTATCTATAGGAGAGAGTGATGTGTTGAAGTCTCCCACAATTATTGTGGAATATCAATTGCTTCCTTTAGTTTTGCCAGTGTTTCTCTCATGTATTTTGTGGCACCTTGATTGGGTGCATAGACATTTACGATTGTTATTTCTTCTTGCTGAATTGCCCCTTTTATTAGTATGTAGTGGCCTTCTTTGTCTCTCAAAACATCCCTGCATTTGAAGTCTATTTTATCTGAGATTAATATTGCTACACCTGCTTTCTTTTGGCTGTAGCTTGCATGAAATATTTTTTTCCATCCTTTCACTTTCAGTTTCTTTGTGTCCCTATGTCTAAGATGAGTCTCTTGTATGCAACATATTGATGGTTCATTTTTTTTGATCCATTCTGCAAATCTGCACCTTTTAATTGGGGAGTTTAATCCATTGACATTCAACGTTATAACCGTGAAGGCATTTCTTGAATCAGCCATCTTATCCTTTGGTTCATGTTTGTCATATATATTTTTCCCCTCTCTCTATTAATATCCGTTATTGTACCCATACCGAATCTCTTTAATACTGAACCTTTCTCCAAGTCTCTCTGTCCTTTCTTTGTTTCTCTGTCTGTAGGGCTCCCTTTAGTATCTCCAGTAGGACAGGTCTCTTGTTAGCAAATTCTCTCAGCATTTGTCTGTGAAAAATTTTAGCTCTCCCTCAAATTTGAAGGAGAGCTTTGCTGGATAAAGTATTCTTGGTTGGAAATTTTTCTCACTCAGAATTTTAAATATATCGTGCCACTGCCTTCTCGCCTCCATGGTGGCTGCTGAGTAGTCACTATTTAGTCTTATGCTGTTTCCTTTGTATGTGGTGAATTGCTTTTCTCTTGCTGCTTTCATAACTTGCTCCTTCTCTTCCGTGTTTGACAGTGTGATCAGAATATGTCTCGGAGTGGGTTTATTTGGATTTATTCTATTTGGAGTTCGCTGAGCATTTATGATTTGTGTATTTATGTTGTTTAGAGGATTTGGGAAGTTTTCCCCAACAATTTCTTTGAATACTCTTCCTAGACCTTTACCCTTTTCTTCCCCTTCTGGAACACCAATGGGTCTTATATTCAGACGTTTTATATTATCTAGCATATCCCTGAGGTCCGTTTCGATTTTTTCAATTTTTTTCCTCATTCTTTCTTTTATGCTTTCATTTTCCATTCTGTCATCTTCCAGGTCACTGATTCGTTGTTCAACTTCCTCTAGTCTTGTACTATGAGTGTCCAGAATCTTTTTAATTTGATCAACAGTTTCTTTAATTTCCATAAGATCATCTATTTTTTTATTTAGTCTTGCAATGTCTTCTTTATGCTCTTCTAGGATCTTCTTGATATCCTTTGTATCCCGTACGATGGTCTCATTGTTCATCTTTAGTTCTTTGAGTAGCTGCTCTTGGTGCTGTCTCTTCTGATCTTTTGATTTGGGTGCTTGGGCTTGGGTTATCCATATCGTCTGTTTTTTTCATATGCTTTATAACTTTCTGTTGTTTTTGGTCTCTTGGAATTTGCTAAATTTGATAGGGTTCTTTTAGGATTTGTCGACCAATTAAAGTCCTTATCTCTAATTTATCAGATCTACAGCTTTGTGGCATGCACTTTCTCTAAGTAACCAGCAGGTGGCATCCACGAGCCACCTGTTCTCCACAAGCCAGTTCTCCCCTGCTTTGCCTTTGTGATGAGTGGGGGAGTGAGTCTTGTGGAGTCCAATTGGTGTACCAAGCTTGCGTGTGTAGTTGGTGTTGCCCGCCCTGTATATGGGGCGTGTTCCTGCGCAGTCAGGGAGTGGGGGTGGCTCTAACAATCAAATCTCCCTGGTGATCCTGGAGTTTTAAAGCTGCTGCAATAGTCTAATCCTTCAGTTCAGTCCTGCCTCAGTTTGTCTCTGCCACTGACCCACAAGTCCTTGGTATTGGTGTATGGCTCCTGAGACTTGCAAGTGGGTCCCTCTTCCAGGCTGTGCACCCCTGGTCCTCTGTTGAGGGATGACTGTGCTATGTCACAGGTGAGTGCCGTCCCCCAGGGCAGTTCTGGGCTGCTGGGCTGTGTAGAGAGGCTCCCAGTCTGCTGAAATGATGGCTGAATGGGGCTTTGTTAATTCACACTGCTCCACCTTCCCAGCTCTGGGACAATCAGCTGAGGTTGCAGGGAAGGCTAATGTCCACGCCCAGTTTTGTGGTGTGTGCCTGTTATTTGAAGCACTTCTGTCACACTGGGTTGTCTGGGGCAGCTCTGGGCTATGGGGCTGGCGATGGGCAGGAGTGTTTCCTGTCCACCAGGATGATGGCTGTGAGTGGACACCGCCCTTTTCTTGGGAAGTTGTGGTGTTTAGTGAATTTTCTGAGCCAATGGATTATTGCCTTTTGTCTCAGAGCTCTCTTAGTTCTGCTCTTGTCTTGACCTGCCCAAATTGCAAGTCTTTGAAGCTTTCTGTATTGGGCTTCTTAGAGTAATTGTTTTAGAAAAAGGAAAAAGGATTTAAAAAAAAAAAAAAAAGGGGCCCTTCTCACAGATCTAATGGTTTATTGAAATGCTAAGAGACAAAGCAATTAGGGCCATTAAGGAAAGGCCCACAGGGCAGAGAGATCAGCTTTTCTTTGGGATTTGCATATGAGCCTCAGGGCCTCAGCTCTGCCTTTCCCCTTTCTATGTTCATCAGAACTCCAAAAATCCTCTGCTTTTATTTTGGAGTTTTTCATGCTGTTTTTTTTTTTTTTTTGCCTGTCTCCTCTCCGCTGGGCTGACTGCTCTCAGATTCTTTGGTGTCTCGTCTCAGTCTATCTACGGTTGGAGTTTAGATCAGTAGAATGAGTTTCCAAAAAGGACTGCCACTGCAGTTCTCCCTTCTCCTTCCTGGAGCTGACAGCCCCTCCTCCCACGGGACTGAGCCTGGCAGGGAGTGGTGCGGGTCCCCTGGCCGCAAAAACTTACAGATTTCGCTGATCTCAGCAGTTCGACGTTTTCATGAGTGTTGTATGAAGTATGCCCAAAGTCAGGTTGCTCTGTGGTGTCCAGTCCACGCAGTTCCTGGCTTTCTACCTACTTTCCTGGAGGAGTAACTAAAACATACAGCTCACCAGTCCACCATCTTGCCCTGCCTCCTCCTTAATTTCTTTTTAAGAGCAGGCATTTTATATTTTTGATACAGACAACAGTCTATTATGTCTTGCTTATGGTTTATTTTATGGTATGCCCCAACTAAAATTAATTTTATATATGGTATGCATTAGGAAACAAGGTTCTTTTTTTATTTTCTGTACAGATAAATGAATGAAAAGACTGTCATTTCCCATATAAAGTACCTTGGCATTTTGGTTGAAAATAATTTGATCATATATATATGCCTTTCTTTGAAATGCTCTTTTTTAGTCTTTTGCTCAATTCCTATATTCTTACACAAGTAGCACACTGACTTGATGGATATACCTTTCTAGTAAGTCTTGCAATCAGGTAGTGTAAATCCATCAACTTTGTCCATCTTTTCCAAGATTGTTTTGACTAGTATAAATGCCTTGCATTTCTGCCTAAGTTTGAGTCTGCTTGTCATACTCTACGAAAAATAAAATGCTTTGGGTTTTGGGGGGATTGTGTTGAATTAAAAAGGGAATATAGGAAGTATTGTCATCTTAGCAATACTGAAGATTCTGAATCATGATCACAGTATTTATTTCTGGTTATTTAACTTTTGCTTCATATCTTTCTCCAGTCATTTTACTACTTTCAGTGATGGTCCTTGCTCTTTTTTTTACTACTAAATATTTTGCTCCGATGCTATTTTCAATTCTATTGATTTTTAAGTTTGAATCTATTCATTGGTCATATATAGATGATTTTGGTTTATGGAAATGTTTTTTGCATATTGCCTTGTTTATTGTTGTGCCACATTGTTAAATTTACTTGTTTATATATATGTTTACAAACTTGTAATACACACACCCACACACCCACACACTCACACACTCACACACACACATACCCTTTAGAATTTTATATGGAAACAGGTTTAAAATAGTTTTATTTTTACCTTTCCAATTTACTTTCTTTTCCTTCTTATTGCTTGAATCACCAGTACAATGCTAAATAGAAGTGAGAACACGTGTCCTCATCTTTTTTCCTGATTTTAAGAATACATTCAGTGTTTCACAATTATGGTTTATGCTAATTGTAATTTTTTGAATATGCTCTTTATCAGGCTGAGGAAGCTTCCCTTTATGTTTTGCTGAGAGTTTATATGAATGGTATTGAGTCTGATCAAATATTTTTTGCTTCTTTTGATGTTTGTTAGTTTGTTTGTTTTTTTTAACTCTTACCTTAAAGTGGTGGTAAATTATATTAATTGATTTTAGAATGCTTATCTAACTTTGCATGCCTGGATAGAATTCATTTGATGATAACTTATCCTTCTATTTATGACTGCTTCACTATGATACTATTTTGTAAAGGATACTTGTGTATTTTTATGAGAGATGTTGATCTGAAATGATTAAAAAATTTTTTTAATCTTTCTTTTAAGGTCTTTATCAAATTTTGGTATCAGCATTGAACTGCCTCCTAAACAAGATGAAATTTTCCCTTCTTTTGTCTGAATGTGTCTATTTAAAAGTCACCATTCCTTATGTATTTGAATGGTATTCACCAATGAAACTATTCTCACAGGGAGATTTTGCATGTGTATGTGTTAATGTTTTTAATTACAAATTTAATGGATTTGTTAGACACAGGACTATTGAGATTTTCTATTAATTATTAGGTAAGTTTGGTGAGTTGTGTTTTTCAAGTTTATCCAAGTTATCAAATTTCTGGGTTCATATTTATAGCTGTTCATAATATTTACTTATCAATATCTTAATGTAATACCCCTTTAATGACTGTATGATTTCTTCCTCTGTCATTCTTGATATTGATCATTTAATCGTTCAAGGATTTCTTTTAGTGAATTTTCTTAATCTTTTTGAATTAACTGTTGTCAACTGTTGTCTTTGTTGACTTTCCAATATTTTTTATATTGTTTTCTATATTGTCTATTTTTGCCTAACAATTCATGTTTTTTCTTTTTTATCTTTTAAAAGTAAAATCATAAATAATTTATTTTGTGCCTTTCTGTTTTTCAAATATTGTCACATAAGCTACACATTTTTTCGTTAAGGATTTCCAAATTCCAACAGTTTTTTTGACATTTTTCAAACAGTAAACATTTCTAAACACTTTCCAGTTTTGCTTAAAATTTTTCCTTGAGCTATGATTTTTCATTTTTCATTTTAATTTACAAATATTTGGGGGATTTTTAATTTATTTTATTTTCATTTATCCCTAAATTGATACCAATGTATTCAAATAATATTCATTGACTAATTTTAATCCTCTGACTTTTTTAAATTTTTAATGCAATTTTATTGAGATATAATCACATAACATACAGTCACTCCAAGCATACAATCAGTTGTTCACTGTATCATCATATAGTTGTGATTCATCACCACGATCTTTCAACATTTTCATTACTTCAAAAAATAAAATAAAAATTAAAATAGAAAAGAACTTTCAAAATATCCCATTCCCTTCCTTCTCCCATTGTACATTTACTTTTTCTTTTTTTCTTTAAATAAAAGAAAATATTTTTCATTAATGAATAATTCAAGTGACATAATTTTACCATTACAATCAGTTGCCTCTGGGTACCCTCATACAGCTGTGCATCCATCACCACACTTAATTTTTGCTCAATTTTTAGAAACTTTTCATCACTCCATACAAGAAATAAAGTGAAAGATGAAAAAAGAAAAAAAGAAAAGGAAACTTGAATCCTCCCCTATCCCTAACCAACCCCCCTCAATTGTTGACTCGTAGTGTTGGTATAGTACATTTGTTACTGTTTATGAAAAAATGTTGAAATACTACTAACAGTAGTATATAGTTTGCAATAGGTATATATTTCTTCCCTATATATCCATCTATTATTAACTTCTAATTGTATTGTCATACATTTGTTCTGGTTCATGGAAGCAATTTCTAGTATTTGTACAGTTAATCATGGACATTGCCCACCATAGGATTCAGTTTTATACATTCCCATCTTTTGATCTCCAACTTTCCTTCCGGTGACATATATGACTCTGAGCTTCCCCTTTCCACCTCATTCACATGCCATTCAGCACTGTTAGTTATTCTCACATCTTGCTACCAACATGTCTGTTCCTTTCCAAACATTTAAGTTCATCCTAGTTGAACATTCTGCTCATACTAAGCAACCGCTCCCTTCTTAAGCCTTGTCCTATATCTTGGTATATTATATTTCATGTCTATGAGTTTACATATTATAATTCATTCCTGTCAGTGAGATCCTGCAATAATTTTCCTTATGTGTCTGGCTTATTTCACTCAATATATTGCCCTCGAGGTTTTGTCATCAACCCATTTTTTTTAATATGGTTTTGTTCACTCACCATACATTCCATCCTAAGTAAATAATCGATGGTTCTCTGTATGGTCATATATTTATGTGTTCACCACCTTTACCGCTATCTATATGAGGACATCTACATTTCTTCCACAAGGCAGGAGGGAGAGTCAGAGAAGGTAGAGAGGCAAAAGATAGAGGGAAAAAATGACAGCTAAGAAGCAGCAAAAGGAAAAATAACTTTAAATCAAAGTAGAGTAAAGAATCAGACAATACCACCAATGTCAAGTGTCTAACATGCCTCCCCTATCCCCCCCTCTTACCTGCATTCACCTTGGTATATCACCTTTGTTAGATTAAAGGAAGCATAATACAATGATTCTATTAGTTACAGTTGATCGCATCCCTCCCCCAATGCTTCCCCATTTTTAACACCTTGCAAGGTTGACATTTGCTTGTTCTCCCTCGTAAAAGAACATATTTGTACATTTTATCACAATTGTTGAATACTCTAGATTTCACCAAGTTACACAGTCCCAGTCTTTATCTTTCCTCCTTTCTTGTGGTGTCTCACATGCTCCCCATCTTCCTCTCTCAACCGTATTCATAGTTATCTTTGTTCAGTGTACTTACATTGCTGTGCTACCATCTCCCAAAATTTTGTTCCAAACCACACACTCCTGTCTTCTTCTATCACTCTGTAGTGCTCCCTTTAGCATTTCCTGTAGGACAGGTGTCTTGTTCACAAAGTCTCTCATTGTCTGTTTGTCAGAAAATATTTTGAGCTCTCCCTCATATTTGAAGGACAGCTTTGCTGGATACAGGATTCTTGGTTGGTGGTTTTTCTCTTTCAGTAACTTAAATATATCACACCACTTCCTTCTTGCCTCCATGGTTTCTGCTGAGAGATCCGCACATAGTCTTATGAAGCTTCCTTTGTATGTAATGGATCGCTTTTCTCTTGCTGCTTTCAAGATTCTCTCTTTGTCTTTGACATTTGATAATCTGATTATTAAGTGCCTTGGCGTAGGCCTATTCATATCTCTTCTGTTTGGAGTACGCTGCACTTCATGGATCTGTAATTTTATGTCTTTCATAAGAGATGGGAAATTTTCATTAATTATGTCCTCTATTATTGCTTCTGCCCCTTTTGCCTTCTCATCTCCTTCTGGAACACCAGTGATACGTACATTATTGAACTTTGTTTCATCCTTAAGTTCCTGGAGACATTGATCATATTTTTTCATTCTTTTCTCCATCTGCTCCTTTGCGTGTAGGCTTTCAGGTGTTTTGTTCTCCAATTCCTGAGTGTTTTCTTCTGCCTCTTGAGATCTGCTGTTGTGTGTTTCCATTGTGTCTTTCATCTCTTGTGTTGTGCCTTTCATTTCCATAGATTCTACTAGTTGTTTTTTTGAACTTTCAGTTTCTGCCATATATATGCCCAGTGTTTTCTTTACAGCCTCTATCTCTTTTGCAATATCTTCTCTAAACTTTTTGAATTGATTTAGCATTAGTTGTTTAAATTCCTGTATCTCAGTTGAAGTGTACGTTTGTTCCTTTGACTGGGCCATAACTTTGTTTTCCTTGGTGTAGATTGTAGTTTTCTGTTGTCTAGGCATGGGTTTCCTTGGTTATCCAAATCAGGTTTTCCCAGACCAGAACAGGCTCAGGTCCCAGAGGGAAGAAATATTCAGTATCTGGTTTCCCTGTGGGTGTGTCTTAGAAAATTGCTCCACCCTTTGATGCCTCAGGTCACTGTGCTTTTCTGCCCAGCAGGTGATGCCTGTCAGCCTATAATTCTTGACTGGTATGAGGATGTATGGCCGTGTTTCCCCAGGCTCTGGGGTCTGGTTCTGAATGGAAAGGGCCCCACCCCTTTCCTCTTAGAGAAGATAGACCCCCTAGGGGGAGGTCATTAGCATTTCAATAGTCTCTCTCTCTCTGCTTGTGCTATCTCCACCCTTCTCTGAGTCACAGTCCTGGGAACTGAAAATGGCAGGGGTTTTCTCCACTGAGCCAAAGAAGAAAGAGATAGTCCCCTTCAGATCTAGTCTGAGGTGACCCCCCAGCTCTCCAAGGTCAGTCATCACCCAAAGCCTCTTGTCTGTTTTTTGGGGATGCGTACCTGTAGTGAGCAGTTCACACTCACTACTTAAAACCCCAGTTGGAGCTCAGCTGAGCTATATTCGTTCGCTGGGAGAGAGCTGCTTTCTGGCGCCACAAGGCTTTGCAGCTTGGGCTATGGGGGAGGGGGTCTCCTGACTTGGATCTGCAAGTTTTACTTACAGATTTTATGCTGTGATCACAGGCATTCCTCCCAATTCAGGTTGGTGTATGATGAGTGGACAGTCTCATTTGTCCCCCCGCAGTTATTCCAGATCATTTACTAGTTTTTCCTGGTTGTTTATTAGTTTCTCTGGGGGGGACTAACTTCCACTCCTTTCAATGCTGCCATCTTCTTCCATCTTGCTGTCTTTAACTTTTATTGTTGTAGTAACATACATACAACTCAAAACTCCCCATTTTAATCGCTGTCTAGCACACAGTGCAGTAGTAGTAATTATATTCAAAATATTGTGCTACCATTGCTGTATCTGTTACTCCAAGTTTCTTGTCACCTCAAACAGAAACTCTGCACCAATTATGAACTAGCTCCTTCTCCCTATTCCCACCCCCAGCCCCTGATAACCTATAATCTACTCTGTCGCTATGAAATTTGCTTCTTTTAGGAATTTCATAAAGGCAAAATCTTATGATATTTGTCCTTTTGTGTCTGACTTCTTTCACTTAACATGTTGTCATTAAGGTTCATCCATGTTTTCACGTGCATCAGAACTTCATCTCCTTTTTACAGCTGCATAATATTCCAACGTGTATATACCACATTCTGTTTATCTAGTTATCATTTGATGGATGGTTGGGTTACTTCCATCTTTTGGCAATTGTGAATGATGCCACTATGAACATCAGTGTGCAAAGGTCTGTTTGTGTCCCTACTTGCAATTCTTTGGTGTCTGTACCTAGAAGGGGGATTGCTGGGCCATATGGTAATTCTATATTCAACTTTCCGGAGGAAACGCCATATTGCTTTCCACAGTGGCTACACCATTTTACATTCCCACAACAATGTATAAGGAACAAAAGTATGTCAAGAGTTCTTATAAGCTGAGTGCTATGATGTAAAGTTTTAAAGAAATATTTAACTCCTCTGCTTACTTGGAGAAATGTATGTTCAGGTTTCCTAGCCTGCAGGATTGGTTTGTGGTGGGAATGATGGTGAGGAAAGGAGATGTCACACCATAAAATGGGCTTAGTAGAGTGTGTGAACAACACACATATGAACATTATCACTAGGAAAGTAGTCTCCAGTTTCAAGAAATGCATCAGATAAGGAAATTTCTAAATGATTTTTAACTTTAGTTTTACTCACTTTCGAGATTGTTCGAGGTAGCTCAAGAATATAGTACCCCCACATTTTTCTCCAAAATCAAAAAAAAAAAGAAATTCCTTCAAAGTGAGGCAAAAGGAACAGGGACTCTAAGTGCCTGCGTGAACCATAAATTGGACTTCACAGTTTCTGGCAGATGAAGTAAAAAAGAGAAACATACTTGGTTCGGAGGTTTTTATTTCAGGCAAAAGAAAGCCTTTCCCTTTTCCTTCTGTCCCTGTATGAACAGCAGTTACGGGGTCAGTGATAAAAGAAGGGTTAGTGAAGGAAGAGTATCTGTTCTTTTCTCCTCAGTGGCTGGTGGATTTGCCAGTGACATTACAAATAATAGCCCAAACCCCGAAACTACTTCCCTTGAGGCAGACCCTTCTCATTCTGTGTAATGAGTATTGGCAATGAATCTTGGAGCTATAAAATTCTGCCCACATTGTGCAGAGCCTGTCCTACAAAGACCATTGCCAGGTAGCTTCAGCTGCCGCCAGAAGCAGATGCACACGGCAGAAAACTCACTTGGGGTTTCTAGTGCAGACCTCTGAGCTCTGCCTCCAGAGATTTTGATTCTGTGGTCTGGGGTGGAGACTGAGCGTTTTCACTTTTACTGAGAACTCAATTGTATGTTGTATTCTGGAGCCACATTCTGAAACAGCCCAACCCTCCTGGACTCACCCCAGCTAAAACACTGCTGGATGCAGAGCTGCTCTTAATAAATAATTGTTCAAGAATTAAAGGACCACCTGAGCCTAGAGGTACTCAGTGAAGTTCTCTCTCTCTCTGCTTTATTTTCAACATAGCTGAGTTAGCCAGAGACACAGCTTGAGGTCATGAGACAGTTACATCAGGGACTGTCTTAGTTGGCTAATGCTGCAGAATGCAAAACACCAGAGATGGATAGGCTTTTATAAAACGGGGGTTTATTTCACTACACAGTTACAGTCTTAAGGCCACAAAATGTCCAAGGTAACACATCAGCAATCAGGTACCTTCACCGGAGGATGGCCAATGGCGTCTGGAAAACCTCTGTTAGCTGGGAAGGCAGCCGGCGTCTGCTCCAAAGCTCCGGCCTCAAAACGGCTTTCTCCCAGGACGTTCCTCTCTAGCAAGCTTCCTCGTCTTCAAAACATCACTCCCAGCTGCACTCACTTCCCTCTCTCTGAGTCAGCTCATTTATATAGCTCCACTGATCAAGGCCCACCCTGAATGGGTGGGGCCACGCCTCCATGGAAACAGCTCATCAAAATCATCACTGACAGCTGGGTGGGGCACACTCCAAGCAAATCCAACCAGCACCAAAACTTCTGCCCCACACAAGACTACAAAGATAATGGCATTTGGGGGACACAATACATTCAAACCGGCACAGGGACTGAAGATGTTTCCCTTCAAATCTCTATTTTTATCTCTTCTGCCCTTGCACATCAATTTTGCCAGCCTTCATACAGTGAATATAATGGGTAGGTCTATGAAAACATTCGTCTTTTCTTTTCTTTTTTAACCAGGAGAACTTTTGAACTTACCGTATAGAGCATTGTTTAAAAATGCCTTTCTTTTTAAAATTTTTTTATTAGAGAACTTGTAGATTTACAGAAAGATCATGCACAAAATACAGAGTTCTCATATTCCCACCCTATTTTTAATGTTTTGCATTAATGCAGTAACTTTGTACCAATCGATGAGAGAATAATATTATAATGTACTATTAGGTATAGTCGATAGTTTACATTAGAGTTCGCTGTCTTGTACAGTCTATGGTTGTTGCTTTTTTTTTCAATTTTTATTATGGCAACATATATACCTAAAATTTCCTCTTTTAACCATGTTCAGACATGTAATTCAGTGCTGTTAATTATACACGGTGTCGTGCTATCATCACCACTGTCCATTACCAAACTTTTCCATCTGCTCAGCAGAAGCTCTGTACCAATTAAGCATTAACTCCCCACTCCCTACCCTCATCTCAGGCCAATGGAAAACTGTATTCTAGTTTCTGACCCTCTGAGGGTACCTATTCTAATTATTTCTATCAGTGAGATCACACCATAGCTGTCCTCTTGTGTCTGGCTTCTTTCACTGGTACATGGCACACCATGGATGAACCTTGAAAACAATCACGTTGCGTGAAAATGCCTTTCTTGTATTTGAATGCTTTTGGGTAAATTACCACTGCATTGAAATCCAAAAAAGATCTCAGGTGATTGTGTGTTGGGCTAATGGTAAATGAAACAAAACATGCCATTGGTATTTTTCTTAATAATCATTACCACCAAGAAGCCCTTGGCGAGCATTATCACACTCATTACTCTTTCCAATGTAATTGACAACAAGAGCGTCCATAACCTTCTCTTTTGTAATGGTCCTACAATGAGCAAGGTGCTGTGTAAGAGGAAAATCTCAGAATCTAGAGTTGAATGTAACCTGGGTTTGTACTCATCAGCCAATAGTTATAGGATATTTGGGTCTTTACCTGACTTTGCCAGAAAGTTGTGACATAGGAAACAAATCCAGACTTATTAAGGAGAAACTTTGTTCAAAAGTATTATCACAAGAGGGGGAAGGGGCTATTGAAGTAGGAGGAGGTGACTATTGACAGGAGGGCACTGTCCCCCAAGATCAGCAAGTGTCTCAAGAGTTAGGAAAAAAAAAAAGGGTTTTCTTTTATAGTCAGGAAAGAACCAGTTGTGGGACGTGGATGTCAGGGAGGCACGACTGAGAATGTTTTCTGCTGAAGCAGCCTATTTTCTGGGAGGATCCCTTCAGTAAAGCACAGGGTTCTGAAGGAAGAAGAGAAGTTTTTTCACATTTGACCCCAACTCTGGTTCTGTTTTTGTATTTTGGGGATTACAAGGTTAATGATATTTTATTAACACAAGAATAACGGCCAAAATTCAGTGGACCAAGCAGTCCTCTAAGTGCTGCACATGGTTGGAAGAGCTGATATGATTTTACTCTGCAGTATTGCTTTGTTCAAGCCTATAAAATTTTGTGAGATAAAAGTTATTAGGTGGAAAATCTGCATGCTTACAGTTGCTTAAAGTCTATTCTTTAAGGCCAGAGTCTTTCTCTTTTTGAAATGAATATGCCCATTTCTGCTCTGATATATGATCCATTTGATACTTTTATACTTTAATTCTCAGAGTGTAATCTTATTTCCTGCCCTTTACATTTCTCAATAAGCTCCTCACTGGGATCCCAACACAACCCTGGGGCAGAGCTATCAAAAATGACAAAATGACAGCAATTATAACAACAGACTTCAGTCCAGTAAGAAATACAATGAGGTTTTGTAATTGCTCATAAATCAAGAAGCCCTTCTCTTTAGTGAGAACAGAATTGCAAAGATCTCATCCTTTCCAGCAGCTGATGATATGCTCTTCTAAAGTCTAAGAGACTGTCTTAAAATCAACCAACATTTCAGCTCTTGAAAGGAAAAGAATGGAACCCAAAAGTGCCGAGTCAGGCTTTGGAAAGGCATCCTGGCTGTGTGTCGTAGTTGAGGACAACGGGCAAAGAGTGATCGCGCTGATGAGCTACCCACTGTCAGAAACAAAATGGCCAAGACTTTACAGAAACACTGTTGTCACAACAGTTACAAACATAGTATAGAATAATTGAGACTATAACGAGGCAGACAGTGCGCTCAAAGCATTAAGCCAAAAGGACCTGTGAACATATAAAATGCAGAGCCTATATTCCTAGATTTTCCCTCACTCAGTTCTGGAAAATGTCTTCTGTCGTCAGTAACATATGTGTTACTGAAACTAGAAATTGCACTGGGATTGCAGCTCTTTTATATGCCATCACATTTACTTTGTTACCCCTGGGCGTGTTATGATGCCAGAGATCTTCTCTCTCTTTTTCCCCCTTACTTAAAGCAAGTTACAACAATCCTTTTAACAGTGTCTCAAGTTTACTAGAGAAAAATCAATGTTGGGAACTCTTGGAATCTTTCTGGGTCCAATGCAGATTTGTTGAGCTAGTGGACAGCCCTAGATTTTGATGGAACTAAGAAGAAATGCATTGTTCTTATTACATTCACTTGTTCTATTGTCTTATAGAAACATAAGATTCAACCTGATTAATTATTGTCAGCCCAGGGTTAGTCTCTAATACAAAACACGAGCAACACACCATTACCTCCACCACCACTACATACCTGATTAGCAATTGAGGGTAGGAAAGCATACTGAAACAAGTTAGCATATTTTGAATTAGGGCACTTTAAAAGGAATTGTGAACATAACTTTGAATATGTGTGATAGAGTGTTGTACAGTTATCTTTTTTCTTATATGCATTTTACAGTGCCCTGTAACTCCATGTGTTTCACATGTTTTATATCTGATAGAAAAAGTAGGACTTTCCTTTTTAAAAAATTTTAAATGTTCTTATCAAAACCAAATGGAAGCTTACAAATGCAAAAACTTCTTGGTAAGTAGGGTTTTAAGATCTCTGTAGAAATCCATTTAGATAACTCATCAGTATTTTTCCCAGCTTTTAGCCTATCCCCCATGTCATTTTAGGTAACTGATATATATTGATAGAATAAGCATTTCCATAAATTTGTCTTTGTGTTTTCCTTGTCATCCCCTTTAGACTCTAAGCACATAATAAGCACTTAGTAAACAGGCATCACATTCATATAAAATTGTACACAATCTCTAGTTCATTCCATAAAATACAGTGAAAGGGCACATAAACTTTCTTTATCATCTGAATAATCTCAAAATGAAGACCTATCTAGACTGGTAGTCAAATTTTCCTTTTAACTCATTTCATATAGTCAGAGGTGTAATCTGTTTTTCCTTTTTAAGTCATTCTTCACACTCAGGGACATCTCCTGCCACCTGCCAAATGTCGGCAAAACAGTGCAAATCACACCAATTCCAACGTTAAGAAAATCAGTCTAGCAGGTACCCGTTTTGAACATACACTATGTACGCACCATGTGCAGTGCCACTTTTTTGTACATCGTCCAATTCTCTTTCTCTTAAGCCACAAACTAAGATCAGTCCTAGTCTTTCCTCAGTTTTATGTATGAGAAAAATGGAGCTTGAGGCTTTCTGGTAGATTCAAATCCAAGGGTGCCTGACTCAAACAGTCTTAGTAATAACACTTCCTTCTGTAAGCAAATACCCTCAATTAATATAAAGTGGTATGTTTTACAGCAGAAATTAATTTAAGGATATCTACTGTGCTAAGAGAATTGACATGATCAGGGGCTTTTGGAAAAGTGCAGTTTTGGCTTCTTGCAGCTGGTTGGTGCTCAAGATTTGGGACCAAGTTCGTGAAGGGTCTGCCCTCAAGGGGGTTCTGTGTTTCCGGAAGGGGTCCCGATGGCTGCAGTGAGGCAGGCTTTGGGCAATATACACCAGGCAATTTACGGGCTTCTGGCAGCCCTGTAAAAGAGCGTCCCAGATGTAGGGGACTGCACATAAAAAGACAGAGAGGGATAATAATGCAGGGCATATTCCAGGAGCAGTCAACAAGAAATGTGGTAGACAGGTGAGCTGGGGAATATATAAATGGCAGAGCCAGAAATGAGGGCTGTGTGTGTGTGTGTATGAGAGAAAGAGAGAGAGAGAGAGAGGAGAGAGAGAGGGAGGGAAGGTGGGAGGAAGGGGGAGAGAGAGAGAGAGAGAGGGAGAGAGGGAGAGAGAGAGAGGTTGCTCAAGGTGGGGATTTAAATTGTGGAAAAAAATTAATCATTTATTAAAAATCAACTGTGAATATTCCCTATAACAGATGTAATAGATATAATCCCTGTTAACTGATTTCCTTCCAGAAATGTGTGTGTTTACATGCATGCAAAAAAAATGCGTGCTCTAGGAATATCATGCTAAGCTCTATGAATATAATGGTAATATATATATGAAATGTATTTTACTATGTTACTAAAAGTGAGACCATAGGATGCATAATGTACATCAGCTCACTTGTTTCTCTCGTGAATATGTTCCCATGCCCACCCATATAAAGCTTCCTTATCTTTTTATAGAAGTTTATAATATGCCATTGAATGGATTCAGCCAACCTATTTATTCAACAACTGTCCTATTCATGGATATTGAAATTGCTGTTTTTGTGTTTTTTTGTTTTTCCACAATTATAAACACTGAAAATTAATATCTTTTGGTGGCTCTTTGTGTACACTCCGATACACGGATAAGGCTTTTTGTAGAATGCATTCCTAGAAAGAGAACTTCTGGGTCAAAGTGCTTGGCATTTTCATTTTCCTGGGTCTCCTCAGTCCTTTTCCTTTGGGGGCTGCTGTGTTTACACTGTGTGGAACCTGAGTGAAACTAATACACTGAGACCCTGGAGTAGGTTAGTCCTGCAGAATAGAAGCTTTTATCTCGGGCCCCGGGGTTGAAGATTCAACAAGAGAGACAAGGTGTTAGTAAGGATCGCCACGTTTTAATTCTCATTATTGCATCATGAACAAACTGTCATCATTTTGTATATTGTTTCCAGTATATAATCGGTTTAATTTTGTGAATTAGTATAATTAATTAAGCACTTTAAACATCCTGTGCAGCCTCATTATAAATAAATGTGTGAGGTTCTAACATGCTTTACAGAAAGAATTCAAGGGATCACGTTAATATTTTAATGAACCCAAGCTTGGAAACCTCTGCTATAGGAAATCATGCATCCTTCTTGAATCTCTTAGATTTAGCTCACTAATGTTAGAACTACACTTTGATTCTATGAAATATTGATTAATTAGGTGTAGTAGGTGGAAAGTTTGTTTTTATTCATTTTTAAGTAAAATAAAAACTAAAAATAGTCACTAAATTTCAATCAGCTTTGTCAATCATGCATTCAGCATTTAATACACAGCTCTTCTTCCTTCCCTCCCATCCTTTCAAAGTGTTTGCTCTTTTGTTGAATCGTGATTTCAATAAGAAAATTTAAGTTATCACCTTGAACCCAGATTGTGATCTCCTCTAAACATCAAAGACTGGAGATTTGCATTTCTTTGCCTGATATTTACTTCTGATACTTCTGCCCTAATTCTCATCACACAGTTTTCTTTGAGAGCTCGTTCAGGTAACCTAAAATAAATTCTGTATTGTCAGTGAAGAGATATTTTTGTATTTCCTTTTCGATTTTACTCCTTAAAATAAAATGTGTGTGTATATGTAAATAATTCTTTTAGGAACATAATCGAGAGTCTAATTACATTAAGGCTGGTGGCCTTACATGTGAATACCAATGCTAAAAGTAAGTGATGTTTTACTTCTCTATTCACTTATTCATTAGCTTCTGGTTACTTAGTAACTGAAAAACTCCTGCTGTGATTGTGTAATGGCTAACATCCTAAAATTAAATAGATTGTGGCTTTAAATTGTTACTACAAATTAACAGAATGACTGTCACATCTGACCCCATTGGGTTTCTTACTATCTTGCAGTGCTCAGGATGACAAACACCCTAAAACTATTATCCTAAACCTTATGGTGAAATACCAAAGAATGAGGAACATTTTATGATTACCAAGAAAAAAAAAACACACCATGAAACTTTTCTATTCTAACAGTAATATCAAGACCAAATAAAAATGCTTAATTTTATATCATTGGCTGTCATTCAACAGGCAGTGGGGAAATGTGGTTTCTGTTTTTTGTGTGTGGGGGGGGGTTGGGTTTTTTGGGCACCTTTTCCATGAAATATATTTTAAAATAACCACTGAATCACTGAATGTGGTCTTGGGTAGGTAGTTTTCGCTCATCACAGAACTCTGAATGGAACTTGACCTCAATATACTAAGTAACATCCATTCATTAAAATGTTCCGTAACTTTCCTTGTTCATTTTATGGGGGCGGGGGGTTGGGGTGGAATTGCTGATTTAAAAGCTTGATTTAAAGGATGATGAATCTCAAAAACCAAATGTTGCATTAGTTGAAATGCCTAGAGAGTCTGCAGATGAAACCAGCCCCCAATGAATGGAGCCATTTGTTTAAAATCTCTGGTTCCATTGATTCATTTGGAGTATATATTTAAAGTTATTTGGTTCTTTGGGAGCAAAGTTTAGGGATACCTCCATGAGTACATATCCATGATGATGTCTGTGGCTCTTGCCAAACTGACTAGCAACAGTCCTTTTGCTTTCTAACAAGCAGAGGGAAAAATATAGTGAGTTCCTAATATCTTTGAAACCTGGGGCATGGAGGGTGGGCAATTACACAATGGGAAATTTTCAAGAGCCCCTGAGTTACCTGCTAAGAAGATACCTTTGCCAGGAGAAATTACTGCCTTCCCCTGTCCTGGCGTCTCCACTTCTAACTAGGGTGTGGGGGGATGGGAGGGCACTGCCTCTCTCTCTGGCCTCATTCACAATTCACAAGAACCCTGGCCAAATGCATACTAACGCCGTAGGACTAACACCGTAGATGATGGATTTAGACTCAAATAATGCTTAGGATTCAGATTGCTTTGTCACAAGTCAAGTGCCCTAGGAAAACAAGCCATTCTTTCCTTAAACCCATACCTTTCTGGGTTTATAGAATGCAGTGATACAAACCCACGTATATCTAGAAGCTGGATTTTAGGAGGCACTGTGATTCACCAACCAGAACATGAAAGGAATGGGCTTTCATAAATAAAATAAAATTGCTTGCATTCATTCTGTACCCGCAACAGGAACTCTGCCTTTTTGATAGTTTTAAATGTAAACAAAGCAAAGTAAAACAAAAATGGATGTTGCAGTAAGTGGTGTTTTCATGGCAGAAACTGGAAACATCAGCATCAAAACATGTTCATTTGTGAGAGATGTATGAATCGCCATTTCCTTCAACCATCTTGCGGGACGTTTGGAAAGAATTCAGAATCTTGAAGCTCAAACCATACAAAAGGATGCTGTTAGAGGGCTCAGATCCATGTAAGCTTGGTATATTAATTAGCCTGCTCTTTGAGAGTTACAACAGTCATGTTTTTAGGGAGAAATTTATTTCTGATTTAATAAAGGCTGGCGATTTATGGAATGTTACAAATCCACACTCCTCAGCAGAAACAAATAAGCAAATAGGCTTTCTGCAAGAGTTGAGAAGAGAAGAGAGCTGGGTGGACAAAGGATGTGTTAAAGATAAGATTTCTGCCAGAAAATTACTGGAACCTTTAGGAATTCATCACCTTTTCCTTTAATGGGAGAGAGAGGGTTGTCTTATACAGCACCCAAATTTCATTATCAGGCATTTTCACACAGGCACTGCACAAAAGGGACTTTTCTCCCAAGCAATGCATGATCCGTTTTATGAGAATCTCAATAAAAGTTTGATGAATGCAGGAGCTATAGATCATTTGTTGTTCGGAAACTCTCATGAGTAATGGCTAATTAAATAGGAGGGGGGTTGGAAGATGTGTGGACATTCCCACTAAACATGGCGAATCTCACATCGAAATGCTGTGACGGGATGTGAATTAAATGTGTGCCTATAACTTGCAATTATGATGTTGTCTTTATTTGTAGATACAGGAGATTGGGAGTTGCGATTCAAGCTGAGAATTTTTATGGTAGATTGAGAATAAAAAGCCGTCATGCTGCTCGCTTTTGAGCCAGACTGTTTATTTCTGATTCCGCTCCTGGCTTGGTGTGTTTGTCACAGGCACTCTGGAAAGCTTTTGGTGGACTGTGTTCCCCAACTGGTGTACAGTCTCATCCTTTAGTTATTCTGTTGTTAAACAGATGTTAGATGGTGGCCCTCCAGAATGTCTTGAGATACTGTCAAGTGTGGTTAGGAATGTGGTTTGCAAAAAATTGGTTTTGATTTATATTATTTTAGGGCTCAGATCACACTGTCCCCATTTAAACAGTACATCAGAAGGCCATAAACATTTAATGAGCATTTATCGGAATGATACATGATACAGAAAGGAGGAAAGTCCCAATGGGGTATATTGGGCAGAGGCAAATAAGAATGAGAAAAGCATAAAGGCTCTCCAAGAGTTCTTTTTTTAGAAGGCTTATCCAGTATAAATTAGGCTGAAATTGGATTAGAATTTGTGCAATGAATTAAATAAACATTGAGGTTGCTTTAAAAACTTTCAGTGAGCTGAATCTTGAGTGGGAGAGTGTGTGCCTTCACATAGAATGACATTAAAAACGTCAGAGAGAAACAGATTTTCCATGGCAAGTTGTTTTGCAAGGTGAGAAGAACTGAGAATGAGATAAATTTGTAAAACTGATCTCTCTGCTAAACTAAATGGCAAAATTGCCTTATTTGCAAAGAATAATTAGGAATTCAGCACTTTGAATGAAATCTCAATTCTCAATTTACAGAATTCTCTTTCCTTTTAGAATAAAATGTACTAGCTCTAAATGATATTTTTGGGACAGTTGAGGAAATTTGAATATGGGCTGGTTTTCGGCTGAGATGAAGGAATTATAATTTTGGCATTTGGGGGGACAGTGTAATTTTTGCTATATAGAAAAATAGAGGTGTGTGTTAAAATATTTAAGAATGGAATGTCAGAATGTTCAAAAGTTGATTCTGGTGATGAATGCATAACTATCTGACGGTACTGTGAATAGTTGTACACTGGATGATTGTGGGGTATGTGAGTATACTGCAATAAAACTGTATTAAAAAAAAAAAAGCCAATGGACAAAATGATTGAAATAATTACTGCCTTTAGAGCAGTAATACTGAATGTTAAAAGATTAAACTCCCCAATCAAAAGAAACGCTCACAAATGAATAAAAAATTTAAAAAAAAAATGGAATGTCATGATGCCTGTAACTTGCTTTGAAACTTAAGCATTCAGTGTGGTTAAATTAAAATATAAGTAGGAATTCAGTGGGAAAACCTGACATACAGTGCTTTTTATACATGCAAATACATCACACACAGACACATAGAATCACACATACACACACACACACACACAAACACACACACACACAGTTCCTCTCCACCCCTCATATCCCGAACAACTTCTTTTCGGAGGCTTTTACATTTTGTCAAATAAAAGACAATGTGTACGGGAATGAAATTCTGAATATAGTACAATGTATAAAGTCTTCTGGCCTTGTCCCATGTGATGAATATTTTAGATTAATTTTGCTTTATGTGTTGCCCATTTACCTACCAGTAGACAAGATATTTTATTATAATGTCAAAAGACACTGTCACTATAACTGTTATTTCAGCAATAGAATCCTGTAAGCCATGAAATTATTTCTCCAATGTTGCTTCTGATTTAGAGCAGGGGTGAGGGTTAGCAAAGCCAACTATGAGATACCTGTTCAAAGAGCGATGATATCTGCATGCTTTTTGGAGACCAGGTGGCCAAAGGCAACTACGGATTGTTGGATCAGATCCAGGCACTGCGGTGGATTGAGGAGAACGTCGGTGCATTTGGTGCGATCCCAAAAGAGTGACCATCTTTGGCTCCAGGACAGGGGTGTCCTGCATCAGCCTTTTGACCTTGTCTCACTATGCAGAAGGTAATGAGGACCTCCCCTGGGCGGGTGGGCAGGCCCCCACAATTGAGAAGCAACTGATGCAGACTTCCTAGGGTTCAGGGTTGTATTGCTCAAAGTCCCTCTTGGAACACCAGTGAAAATCCCCCAAATTGCATGCATTCATAGCCTTCTAAGTCTATTTTCTTCCAATTTTAATAATTTTTTTTTCTAATTTAAATGTGTGACAATGACACAGCAATTAGAGCAAATGATTTCTTTTGGAACCCAAAACTTCAATTACTTTTACTTTCCTGGCTTTAAATAATGGTGTCAATGTTAAATTTTACTAACGTCCAATTTAAACGTGTTAAGAAGTCATCTGAAAACAGCAAACGCTGTTGTAAACAAGGGACTATAGTTGATAGTACAATTATAATAATATTCTTTTTGTGACACTAATACAAGGTGTTAAAAATAGGGCGGTGTATGGGAACTGTGTTTATCCATGATTTTTCTGTAAACCTACAACTTCTCTAAAAAATAAGTTATCTGAAAGAGAACATTGTTTGGATAACTGATGCTGATTAGTACATTTTGAACTAAGCATGGCTTTTAAAAGTCACCTCTCTGATTCATGTTAATTCCTTAAAACTTCCAGAAATATTAAGAGCATATCACATTCATATATTAGGGTTTCCGGCTTTCCTCCTTTATTATTTTTTTTTATTATTAGAGAAGTCGTAGGTTTACAGAAAAATCACACAGAAAGTAGTTACCACATTTCTCCCCTAACATGCTCAGTTTTCTCTATTAGAACTTTGAATAATAATATTTGTTACAATTGATTAAATGATGTTATTATAATTATACTATTAACTATAGCCTACAGTTTATATTAGGGTTTACTATTTGTGTTGTACCGTGCTCCATTTTTCTTTTTAAATTTTTTTTCTAGTAACATATACCCACCCTAAAATTTCTCATTTTCACCACTTTCAAATACGCAGTTCAGCACCTTTAATTACACTAACAATCTTGTGCCACTATCACCACCATCCGTGACCAAAACTCTTCTTTTGTGTCCCTTCCCACCCCAACTCCCCACAAATACAATGTTGGGCAAGAGACCCAGGTAGAAGTTGCAAGGACCAGAGGCTGAGAGCCTTCTCTGGGTGCAGCCAGTAGCAGGGGGCTGCACATCGTGCACTAACTCCCCTTCAGCCTGGGTAAACACTTGGATGCAGAATTCAACACACCCCTTGACCCCAGAGTAGAATCTGAGGTCCTCACCCATACACTAAGCTACAGCGATCAATGACAGAGTTCCGGAGGATGTATTAGACTAGAGATTTAAAAGAGAAGTCCACAGGGATGGGGTATAATTTCTTCTGGCAGCACACTAAAAAGGTGTGGGCTCGGCCTCAAAGGGGAAAAAAATAATGCAGGAAAATCTGCCAGGCAGACTCAGCCTCGAATTACCTGGCAAAATACAAAGGAATACATATAGGAATGGTCTAAATCATCAAAATTGTGTTATGTTTTGTTCTGCATAATCAGTTTAAAAATTGCACCACATACATGCAAAATGTTTCCGTCAAAAGCGCTTGAGACTTTAATAGAATTATATATTTTTTAAGCACGTGGCAGGGTCTTTCTTAAAAATAACTGCAGGATCTGTGACATACTAAGAAGGTGGCACAGTTGGATTTATTTGCATTCCTCTCTTTACTTCTTGTACCATTCTGGACAAGTTACTGAATCTTTGTGTGCCTCCATTTCTTCATCAGCAAGTTATGTTTGAAGATGATTTTTAAGTCCTCCAAAATTGAAATTAGTTGCTTCTTACTTTTTAACAGCTGTTCAGAGGTGAAATTTTTAGAAATCTTCATTTAAAAAGGGAGTCAATAGTCAGATTTTTAATATAGAGTTCTGTAGTGTTTTAGACAATATCTAGATTTTAGTTTTTCTCAATTGTTATAATCACAGCTCTGGATTTGGAAAATGGTCAGAATGAAAGTCAGTAAATCATATACATGAAAGTCAAAATAAATTGGGGGAAGAGTGTCATTTAAATTATTTAAATGAACGGATTGGCAAAGATTGGGCTCTGTAATAGATTTTGGATTGGTCATTTCTGCAAGCTGGGTTTTGAAAACAGCTCATCAATATAATCCAGAATTATAAAATTGTCCACACTTGTTTGCCTTAGGGATTCCCCTTCCAGAGATCTAGTCTATTGAAATCAATATAAACTTGGAAAAAGTTTCCAGGAAGATGTTCACCACACTACTATTATCAGAGCAAAAAATGAGATGCTAAGAGATAAAAATCCAAGGAAACGTATAAGGAACTTTTAGTTATAAGGAACTATATATTATATAGTTATATAACTAGGAAGAATTCTGATAGGTTTACTCAAAGAATGAATGATAAGTTGTAAGAATTGTATTTAAGATACACTGGCCATGGAATCTCAGTGAACAAACCTGTGCACATATTGAACACCATTACATAAAGCGGACCCAGAGAACAAAGAAGCCAAGAAGGAATTACAACAAAATGCCGTGTTCTGTAGGATTATAGTTGATTTTTTCTTTATCTATTTTTCAAGTCTTATCAAATGGTTATAGTGCTTTCCTAATATAAAGATATGTGTTCTGTATATTACATTATACATACTGCTACCTAAATTTTTGCTAACAGTTGTGAGAAAAAAATGTAACTTCTAGCAGCATTTTTCTGATTCTGATTCTAACTAGATAAAATATTGCTATATCAAATATTAACATTATTTCTTACAAATGCTTCCAAAGCATTAAGCTTTAGGACCCCATGCACACAAGTTAATATTTACGCATCTCTGAGAGAATTATGAACACCAGGATATGGATATTGGCTCTGAAATGATTTTTGAAATGACACAGACCCTGATGACTTATTGGATAAAACAGATCATTCTGGGGACTCAACCTTGCGTATCATCTTTGGGTAGCACTCCAATCTTTAAAATCCGATTTCCTGATTAAAATAATCTTCTCCCCACACTTGATTGCTTACACGACCCTAAAAATCAGGAGGGTAAGAACTTCTGAACTCAGTGCTTTATTTTTCTAGCAATTCATGAGGTATCAGAGTGAGACTAAAGCTGGAATTAGAGAAAAGGCAGGAACAGATCATAGACAGAATGCTGAGATTCTTTGTCTTGCCATAGTTAAAAATAGAGGTTTAGATGTCTGGGTGCAGTAGACTGATCTGATAGAAAATGCTAAGCTAACTGCACTTTTACTTCTAAAATTGCCCAAGTTTTTTTCACCCAGAATATTTCAAAACTGCTGTAGAAGAAAATATAGAAAACTCTGAGCTTTGAGTTGATAGAATATTGAAATTAATGATTTTTAAAAAAATAATTGTTAGTTGAGTACTCAATCGGAGGATTTCTTTAGGAATAGTGAATTGAACTGACTTATATTGATTGTAACATTTTAATATCTTCATTGCATCGAGGATGGAGATATAAAGGCATCCAGGAATTAGTACTCTGAAGTGAAGTAGATAAATTCTTCCCGTAATGAAATGGTGCCTGGTTTTTCCTGGGAGATGAAAGAGCCTTTGACCTCTTACTTGTGCAAAGCGTATTTTTATGAAACGGAGTCCATTCTTTCCCCTAAGAATCTTTTGTTATATCATCTGAGGAGGGGGCAGCAAAAACTATACAAAATTATGGAAGGATAAAAAAGATTGCATGTCTTTAACACTGCAGGAAAAGTGTAAATGCAGTTGCGTTTTTTAACACTCATTTTTTGCATAGAGAAACATCCTGTAAAACTAATGTCCAACTGGGGCTGGGGGTAGGGCAGGAGGAATGAGATCAAAATGAGTGAAAAAGAGAAGCTGAAAGCTGAAGGATACTGTATCCCGAAACTCACTTCCCTGAGATACAATACAAGCATTCTCTGCTAAGTAAAAGCTGCTTTTTTATATTTCAGGCTTTCATTTGCATGTCCGCAATTTGCACCTGCAGGTCTGTTCCAAAAAGCCATCATCCAGAGCGGCACCGCCTTATGCAGCTGGGCAGTCAACTATCAGCCTGCCAAGTACACTGGGATATTGGCAAATAAGCTCGGCTGCAACATGCTGGACACCACGGACATGGTTGAATACCTGCAGAATAAGAACTACAAAGAGCTCATTCAGCAGGCCATCACCCCAGCCACATACCACATTGCCTTCGGGCCCGTGATCGACGGTGACGTCATCCCCGACGACCCCTAGATTCTCGTGGAGCAGGGGGAGTTCCTGAACTACGACATCATGCTCGGCGTGAACCAAGGCGAAGGCTTGAAGTTCGTCAGTGGCATCGTGGACAACGAAGACGGCATGACCCCCAATGACTTTGACTTCTCCGTGTCCAACTTTGTGGACAATCTGTACGGCTACCCAGAAGGGAAGGACACTCTGCGGGAGACCATCAAGTTCATGTACACGGACTGGGTAGACAAGGAAAACCCCGAAACATGACAGAAAACCTTGGTGGCTCTCTACTGACCATCAGTGGGTGGCGCGTGCCGTGGCCACTGCTGACCTGCATGCCCAGTACGGCTCTCCCACCTCCTTCTATGCATTCTACCACCACCGCCAAAGTGAAATGAAGCCCAGCTGGGCTCATTCAGCCCGTGGTGACGAAGTCCCCTATGTCTTTGGGATCCCCATGATTGGCCCCACAGAGCTCTTCAGCTGCAACTTCTCCAAGAACGACGTCATGCTCAGCGTGGTGGTGATGACATACTGGACAAATTTCTCCAAGACTGAGTAGGTTCCTCTCCAATTCAGATTTTTACCCCTCCTCCTAAATCCTTTGGCTCCTCTTTATTAGTATCTTATCTATGATTGAACCAATGGTTATTCTATGACACTAGATGCACACACACATTCACAACTGTACACAATCATACCAGTCATTTCTTTCCATCGTCAGTGGGAGCCTGGTTTTTCTCCTTTAACCTTAAAATATTTTCTGTCAAACCAGAATTTTACTAGAGTGGTTCTTACATGTTGAAAATTCAGCAGAGCAATATCCTGTGTGCTCGCCCAGGAATTAGAAGTAACTTGGTTGTTTGATTAAGAGATGAACACAAGAGTTTCATACCTAAATAGGACCTCTCATTTATTCAACAGTACAGCTATCAAAACAGGCATGCTGCACAGGAAATTGCCCTTACTGCATAGACACAGGAACAAAGTAAATCTCATAACCATTATAGAGAAATATAAAAATATCAAAGGAAAACTTATTAGCTAATTGTAGTTGAAAATGTGTCGGCATTATGGAGCAGATCTGCAAACCCTGAGGAAAAGAAGCCTCTAAGACACATTAAATAGCTACAGATAGCACGACATCTTTCAATTTACTCGTCTAATGGCGTAATCTTGAAAATTAATGAGGTATCATTCCGTTCTACCTTTATGTACTGCTATCATTAACCTTAAGCCTCTGTACAGAATTAAAAATGAAGATACTCTGAGTGGGATGAATGGTGAATCTTCCCACAGAAGCTGCATGTCAGAACTAGGCTCCCAGACTGCAGCCAGAGGACCGTGCTGTGCTCACGGTTCTCA
Source organism: Choloepus didactylus (assembly GCF_015220235.1). Taxonomy (NCBI): domain Eukaryota; kingdom Metazoa; phylum Chordata; class Mammalia; order Pilosa; family Megalonychidae; genus Choloepus; species Choloepus didactylus. The sequence continues at coordinate 8,270,180 of NC_051327.1, read as the reverse complement.
TGCCTAGTGGTTGGCAACTTTCATTCTTTATGGGGATTCCAACTAGCATTTGGTAGAATGTGGTCAAAGAATGTTTTGTGGACTTAACAAAAGTATGACACATTTCTTGAGTGGAAAACATGTTATGGGTATGCCGATTTTGAACAGCCAACCTTATAAATTTGGTATTAGAAGGGTTAACATGGGGAATCAGAAAAGGGAGAAGATAGAAAGGTTCAAAGGATATGCTTGTCTATTGCCAGAAGGTTCTCTGTTCAACAAGGTATTGACTAAAGTCAAATCAATGAGTATTTTTAGGAAATCACGTTGAAGGCAGGGCCAGGCTCAGTGATGTCACAGAACTATGACAAACGGCAACTGTCATCATAGTTCTGCATTGTCTTGAAGCACAAATAATCCTAGAAGGCTTTCCCACATCCAACTCTTCACTGTTCTATTTTCACTCCATCTGCATGCAACCATGTTATTTACTTAAAATCTAATCACACGCTCATGATTTACTTTATCTAAAATGACATACTTGTTTCTTTCCTTACATGATTTCACCTGAAAATAAAAGTTGGTTTCACTTCCTTAGATAGAAACTAGGATCGCTTGTCATGAATGGAACTGAACCATAAAAAACAGTGAAATCCAAATTATGTCTTTAAATTCCTACCAGCTCTTCCTTCTTGCCAAAGGCACTGTGGCTGAGGTGCTCTCTCTCATTGTTTAAGAAAAGAAAGAGAATTAATTTGTGTCATCAGGTGGTAAAGAACTGCTAACACCAAGCAGGTACTTTCTCCTGGGCAAAATCAAGGGACTGAGAAAGAATTGAAAGGGTGACAGTGTTCTTTGTATGTGATAGGGTGCTTTTTAATGCCATAACTATATTTCCTAAAATCTTCTCGCACAGCACCAGTGGCTCACGTCCCTAGTTGGGGAACACCGATATAGAGATGTAAATTGGTGCAGGAGTAGTACCACAGGAATCTGTCTGGGTTGCCGTTAGTGGTATCTACTGAGGGTACTTTCAGCTTCCTTAAAAGTATGAAAGTGGCTGGAACAGATGGGGAAGGAGTGAGGCCCCACACTGGAATGGATAACTTTGTCTGATTGGACCTGAAATCCCCGAGTAGGGGTTTATTGAATAGCAGTGTATAGATGTTTGAGAGCCTTGAAGAGCTGTCTGAAGAACTCAGAGTTTACCCAATCAGGAGCTATTTTTTGTTTCTTCCACAAATATGGAGCATAACTGAAATAATTGGGATGTTAATGCAGTGAGTTTTCTTCATTCATTTAAAAGGTAATTTGAATGAATAAATCCTCCTGAAAGACAGTTTACTCAGAACTTTATTGAATGTGCAAGGCAAAGCGCAATTTCACATGTTAATGAATCGGTGATGACATTTCAATTGTGGTTGGTTTAACAAGAAAACAGGATTTTGATGTTGGGTGGGTTCTAGTGATTTATGTCTTTGTAAATGAATTGTAAGGGCTTAAAGGTTGTTGCTATGTATTTGTTTATTTTAAATAGGGAATTGGCGTGGTCAGAACTGGGTGGGAGGAGGAGTCCCTGGTAGCTGTTTTAGTGGCCAAGTGAAGAGAATAAACAAAACAGTCACAGTCAGAGAACAGCATAGGGTAACACCAGCCATGGCTGCTGTCATTGTTGAATGAGATGCTTTACTGTTTCTTGCAGAGGAAATACTCAGGAAATGGTTCATAGAATAGGATGGAATAATTTTGAGAACCAACACTGCTTCCTTCAAGTACTAAAGAAGAAGGGGTTTGGTAATAAGAATGCCTTACATCTATTGCAATTAACACATGGCCGTCAAAACAGGATTGTGTTGCACCAAGATATGCCTCCATGCTATCATGTGACAGATCTGCCCTCCTTCTATACCCTGATGTTCCTGAGAGTTCATAATTTGCCAAGAAGAATTGGTACTTTGACTCTTCTTTGTATACATCCTAAAGCTAACAATTTTAGCCTTTTATCTACATCTGAAAGTACATGTATCTTACATGGCAACCTTTTGGCTTTTAATGAGAACAGAAGAATATGGTTGGAAAAGTGCCCTTTGTAGGCATGAGAGAGAGAGAGAAGAAGGAAGGAGAGAAAGAGAAAGATAGAAGAAAGGAAAGAGAGAGTGAGCGAGAGAAGTGGGGAGGGAGAGGACAGAGGGAGGGAAGGACAGTTGCATCCCTGCTTGCAAATCATCATGTCGCCAGTGCTATTTTCTTGACAGCCGTAGTGGAAAGGGCTCTCCCACCCTTGGGAGGCAGAATCAGCAAATATGGTAGAAGAGCCAAGGAAATTCACAGTGAGCCTCACAAGTGGTTGAAAATGTCGGTTTGGACCAGATACCGGCAATCAATGAAAGGCAAAACCGTAAGAATTCATCGTTATTTATTTATTTATCTATTTAATTGTATTTCATGTCATTTCTTGTCAATTGGGAAGGGGTATGGCCGTATCTGTGCCTGAGGAGGGATCCTTTGTAGCTCTGAGGCTCTTTCTATGGTCCAGGTGGGAGTAATGAACCAAAACAGTGTGGTGAGAGCAAAATATAGACCAAATCATTAAGGATTTTTGTTATATAAATAAGCCATACTTGGAAAGCTTTGATAAGTAAGAAATACTTTCAAGGAAAAGATACTCCAAAATTTGAAAAAGCTTATACCTTATTAAATTATTCATAGAAAAATCTTTTTGGGGGGTAATAGGTGGAAAGGAGTTGGTAGTAACTGGCAGTAAAGTTCAGGTCTTCACTGACCAAGGGCAATCTCAGTTGGAGTTCCATTTGGGAAGAGGTGGATGAAAAGGAAATGGAGAAAAGCCATCTCTGCATTCCAGGCCCCACACGTTAGTCTAAGGAAGCAAATGATGCACTGCATATTGAAGACTTGAAATGCAACTGGAATTCAGTGATGGGAAGATGATTCACCAAAGACAAGTGAAAACCAACATAGATTTTGATTTGTTGACTTTGTTTTGAGTAGGTTATGGTAGATAGGAAAGAACGGCATGCATGTTTTGTTTGCTTCAGATGCCGTCTCTGCTTTTGAATGTGTTGGTTCCCTGTGATTCGCTTATATTCAATCCTTATCAACTCTAACGAAAGCAAAAAAGAGGCACTTAGAAAGGGGGCTTAGAGAGTTTCAGCAAAACTCTGGTTTCAAAGATCTGCTCTATGTCCCCTGGTGCCAAGGGGGTGTTCCCGAATGCTTTACATGCCCTTGGAGCAAGGGCAGTTTTCTTACTGAGATCAAATACCAAATAAACTATTAAATTGCTGTAGTTGTAAGGAGGATCTTATTATACCTAACACAGATCCCAGTGTTCACTGAGCTCTTAAAAGAAGCCATACTACCTCTTTATAGCAAATAAGGGAAACCAAAAGACTTGGCATTGCGTTGGGCCATCCACTGCCAAGATGACTTTTCAAATAAAACACGAAATGGGAAAATTTACACATTAGGTATTAAGGAATTGGATGAGATATGAATTGAAGAATTTACGAGAGAGACAAGATTGATTCTGTTTCTTTCTATCCTTAATCATGACAATCTCTCATTTTACTCATGGAAAATTAAAACATCTCATAGGCTGAAGGAAAGTCTAAGAAATGAAACACTGATGTTCCACATACAGAAGTGAGCATCTTTTGAGTGTTTGACAAGAGAAAATGAGTTGGGTTTTCATGATCTCTGTGAGTTTATCAGGGTTTGAGAAAAATGGCTGTGAATCTCAAAGAACTTTAATAGATGGTGTCAGGCTAAAGCTTACTTATCTGGATTTGCCAAATCCTCTGCTCTATTCTTTGAGAACAAAATAAATGTGTTTCTCTATGTTTCAAATATACACTGACTCCCTTCAAAAATAGCCCAATATTCAATATGAACCGAACAATATTTTTCCTGGATATACATACACTCCTGAATAAATAATGGATCCAAATGCAATTTAGTAAAATGAGATCTGGGGGGAAATAGTAGGAATCATTATCACATTTCATTTATTCTGAAACAATAAAAATCAAAGACAAATGTTCCCACAGCAGATCCAGTTAAATAGAAATTGTTGATTTAAGAATCATGAGGTGGTGTATTGAATCCAACCTTTTCCAAAACATGCACAAAAATTAAAACATTAGGAAAAAAAATCTTTTTTTCAGAGTTATTGATACTTATATCTGAAAATATAAGTAGGAAATTTATTTAATATAAATAAAGTAGGACCTACAATATTACATTTTGTTTTTCATCCTCTTAGTAAAATAGAATCACAGGGTGCATTCAATTAAGAGGTAAACTTCTGCTTTTGTGTTCTATGGTAAGCCATATTTCCTATTCTGTAGTCCTCTCTCTCTGTCAATTTTTAGGAGTTTTCTTTATATGTCGGGAAAAGGGGACAATATTTGTCAAGTGTCTACTATAGCCAGGTATTTTGTAGTCATTATTTGACCACCTCTGATTTTCTCCAAGGGCAATATTCTCTTTTACTCCATAGGTGAGGTAGGTGAGGCCGAGAGAGCCTAAATAATTTGCTCAATATTTGACAGCCACAAAGAGGAAGAACTGCATAAAGTTTAACACAAAGGGGTGACACATCCTACCATCAAGATGGCCTCAGATTGGGAGCAAAAGTCCTTTCTTTGACAGATAGGGCATCTCTTGGTCCTGTTTATTATTTGAATCCTCTGCAATTTACGATAAAGGTTAAGGCCTTGTTATCTCTAACACAACCTCCATCTTCCTGGTATGTAACCAAGTAATCAGTGGCTGGGGGCACTGATAGAAGATGGAAGTTAGAGCAAGTGTGCCGAGTAGCAGAACAGGGTGTTGCAACTTCCAGCATCCTCTAGGTCTTCGCGTTGATTTAATGAATGTTCAGTGCTATCCACTAGGTGACTTTTTTACCATTTACCATGTACAATCTCAACTGAGATTTTTTATTACAAACAAGCATGAAGGTGATGTCTGTTTTGCACCTCACTTTGCCAACCAGGAAAACTATCTGTCATCTGTCTATGTTTTTAATTGGCATTATGGCAAGTATTTACACCAACCTACAACTCATACTCTCGTATGGTCCCAGTTTAGCCTAGCTCCAGGTTTTATGTTTAACAGAATATTGAAAAATTCAACAGAAAACAGTTAAATTTGTATTTGCACTGCAATTTTAGATCCTTTCAGGAGATAATTTTTATCTTATCCCTGTCTTATTTTCTGAGTTATCTTCATGTAAATGAAGCACATACTATTCCTCCGTGAGAAAATGGGGGTTGGGGGTGAGGGATTTGCTTGAAAATTGCTCTGTATCAAATAACTTTGATCTGTGAGCTACTTCAACAAGTGTTTTATTTCATTAAGCTCTCACCTGACCCCAAAACACATGTAGTGGGAATTAGAAAAAATGTGAAGAATCACAGCTTAATTAATTAAGGCAGTGTTTAAATTTCCAATATGAAAAATTAGGACAATTATCTGTTCTTTCCTACAGCATCGCTAACACAAGATTCAAATATTTTGAAAGGTGATGCACGTCCGACATGGTTGAAAGCCTTTCATTTTCTGCTGTGCTTTTTATTTCATTTATGGCATTGCTGCATACATTTTTTTCTTGTGATTCTGTGCTGAAATGTAGGCTCTTCTTCCTAAGTCTCATTAAGGGTGCATCCTGGCTTCTAGATCAATGTGCACTGAGCTGTAGATCCCAGATCATTGTTGAATTGTGGATTGGCCTGTCACCTTTGCTTTATTAATATTTACATAAAACAAAACCAGGTGCTTTGGGTTTTATTTTCAAACACACCTTTATTCTCTCTGTTTAATCTTGTTCCCCTCCATTGATAGTAATGGAAGTTGCTTGGCCATATCAAACTCATAGCTTTGCAATTAACAATTCACACATGCCGTGTGTTGCTATTGAGCCCATATTTGTTTGTGTAATGTGTTTGCATGAATTAAAAACTGTGCAGGCCAAAAGTAGAAATGAAAAGGCATTGGAAAGTATTTGCATATGCGAGTGCAGTTCCTTCTGAAGACATCTATGAATTTATGCATGAAAATGTAGTCAGAGTCTGAGTGGATCTACTTTGATGGGTTCTAAAATTGAACTCTGCAAGAAGTAAATAAGCACATATTTAAGGAGAAGAGGAGCAGGAGCTACAATCTGGCAAGCAGCACATTCAACCTGAAACTTAGTGGCTACAGAGGGGGTTAAAATAAATTCTGCACTTAGTAATAATAATTTTTTAAATGTCACACATTTGCCATTTTGTTTTCTTATTCATGAAATCAAAGAGCAGGATCATCTCAGTACTTATTAGCCTAACGGTACATTAGCAAGGATCACCTCAGGATCATCTCCCGTGGTATTCTTATTTAAAACCCAAGACACTGATCATAAAACAAATACGCTGCACACATACAAGCAAGTTTGGCAAACACAGTTGGGTGTTGCTCCAGATGCTCAGAGTGAAAAAGAATTGGCAGCCAGTAAAAGTGATGTGGGGCCTGGGTCAGACATGGTCCGGTTTCCCCAGCTGCCCTGCTGCAAGTACCAAATGCGAGGACCTGCCATATCCCCGCTAGAGAAATAGGCCAGGTATCCCCATGAGAAGTTTATAGAAGCTCCCATCAAGTTTCACCTCCTTTGCTTACTTTCAACACAGGTTCTTCCTCTGCCTCCTTCTATGATGAGCCTCTTTTCCTAAGTAGATACTATGCAAATTCCCTGTCTGGCCTCTATCATACTGGATCTTCCCAGTGTGAAGGGAGAAAATTGTTGACCTTAGGTCTGTGGCTGCTGCAGTAATAGTCATTAGTAAATGACTAATTCTGGACTAAATGGCATCCTAGTGGCCCACGAGTTAATGCACCTAACAAAAGTGATCCCTGGTCAGCCCCAGCCCGAATCCAACCCATGGAAGAGATGATGTTTTGCATATTGAAGGCGGGTCAAGTTCCCAGGCAGGTTGTATAAGCTTGTTCTTTTGCACCCTGGAGTTAGGGTGTAGGATAGTGTGATGCAGAAGACATTCACCTATGGCTTAGGATCCTAAAGGTAGACTTGAATTTTGCTTTTGTATATTTATATTTCTGTGACTCTGGTCTGCATTCTGTGCTCCATCAGAATTAGGAGACAGTTTTCAGATGTATTAAGAAAAACAACAATAACAAAAGAATAATGTCTTAACACATACAGAGTACTTTCCATGTGTCAAGTGCCAATTGAAGCATTTTGTTTATAATAAATCAGGTAACGCTCACAAGAATTTTGTGAAGTACGTACGTTATTATTGCCTTTATAACAGATTGGGAAACTGAGGCATGGAGCAATTAAATAAATCACCCAACATTGCAAATGTAGGAAAAGATGGTGACAGCTTTCAAGCCCGGGGAGTCTGATTCAAGAAGTGTGTTTAAACCACTGTGTTTGATTTCCTCCCAAATACGTAGGTAAACAAATGAACAAAAACCAAATCATTGAACACCCATTGAAAGCCTAAGGAGGGTCTAGGAAGTTCAATTTATAAACCTTTTAGGGATCAATGCCTTTAAATCTTTCTTAATAATACAGGAACCACAATAGCCAATATTCATTGAACAGATAATGGGCACTATTACCAGTCCCTCTGCTCTGTGTTCCTGTTTTCATCCATCCCCTCCATTTCCATGACCATCTCAGAGTCCCTGGAAGCTTTCCTTCCTGCAAGGTTCCTCTACTGTTGTTGGGAATTAAAAAAGTTCCTTCTGTGGGAGTTCATGCTTGGCTGTCAGCACTGATTCTCTGCCCTCCTCTACGGCCACCACCCATTTACACAGCCTCTCAGCCTGGAACACCAACCAAGAATGTTGTCGCTATCTAAATGATATTGCTCGGGTAAGCAGAACTGACTGGTTTCTGAGCTAGACCAGGCCCAGTGGGCCAAAAAGTTCAGCCAGTCCTCTTATTCCTCAAAAAGCCCTTTTTTTTTACCCAGTTACTAGTGCAAGTCCCTTGAGAAGGGGCTAAGATTGAATTCTTTCTCTGTACCTCAGGCTGTCTATAGGGGTCAAGGTTAAAGAAAGAATTGGGTGAAGATTGGATTTTTGAAAGAATGCTTGCATCAGTTCTCACAATCAGTTGTAGCAAAGAAATAACTTTGATTCCCTTGAAAAATGTGTACACAAATGCACACACCCACATGCATTTTAAGGTAGGTTTGATTTTAGGCTAGGTTTAGTTTCATAAAATAACTCCCACCCCTGTGATCTTTAAAATAACTTTTAAAATAATTTTACCCTGTGTAATTTGGCATAGCATAAATTTAATTGATGTTAATGAGCTGAAAACTCATAAACCTCTTGTAAGTTAAAGTGGTACCTGTATTAATTATTATGTATATAATAATAATTGAAATATTTTTGAAACTTGTGAGCATTTCTGTATATACTATTGATTTAAAGGGCTTATTTTTCCACTGTGCCAAAGCAACAGTTATAAGGTTCTGTTTGAAAATTCTAGCACTTTACCTAAAAAGAACAACTTTTAGGTTTTAATGAAGTTCAAGAGTTGTTTTTGGTCAATATTTGGAAGGCTGAAATTTATCTTGAGAGGATTGCTCTCAATTTATTCTCCTATCTCTAGGTATATCTTTTTTTCACAAGTCAAGTCAGAAGAACTTTTCATAACTCAACTTAGTGTAGTATCTCTTAGGCTGTAGTTGTAGTTTGTTGTTGTTTTTTAATCTTTAGAAAAGAGAATCTGCAATCTTTTGATGTACTGTGATCCATTGTATTCCTGCTGGCTAACTTGATTTCTTGTTACTTCTTATGGGACACATTAGGGCAAGGGAAGAATGCACACTCTAAATTTAAACTATGTCTGTATTCTGGTACTAATATGTGCCATTAGTGGGACCTTAATCAAATTCTAGGATTTAAACTGTAGGTTTCAATTCCTCTATCTGTAAAAAGTTCCCACTACATATAGTTATTGGGATCATTTATTACAATTATGCATTTATCATGCTTTGCACATTGTCTTCCATTTAATACATACGGAATAATTGTTACTGGTTATAGTTATAACTATAATTATTGCCATTTTACTCACCTTGCCAGCAAAAATGGAAATCACCTGCTATCCACTGCTCATAATATTCTGTGCAGCAGAAATCTTTTTACCCTTGAATTTGTTACCTATGACTTGCATATATTCTGACATCTTCAAACCCAGAATTTTTTTTCCAGTTTGTTGATAGAGTGTGTTTGCCTCCCTACACAACATACCTTTTGCTCCCAAAGATGAACATAGTTCACTCATTATTTCCCTATTTTTAGGAAGGAATAAGAGATGTGATCTAGCAACTGTCAGCTGATGCCAACACACTTTAAAAGACTTGTTAGTCAGACAACTTTACAAGTTAAAAAAGAGAGAAAGAGAGAGGGATTGAAAAGATATTCTATGGCAGTGTCTTTGGAAAGAAATACTATTTTTAAAGATGTGTATTTTATGACATGTAAATTTTAGAAATAAGTCTAATTAAGAGAAAATTTAATCCATATAAACCATGGGTAAAACTTAATCCTTTCTCATCATTCTATATGTATTAATTTAGAGTCCATGTCATTTGCAGAGTCAGTCTTATCTGGATTTTCATTGTTGATATTTACTGCACTTCTAGGATTACATTTACATTTTTCAGTATCTTGAACCATTGACCAAAATTTTTCACATTTGCCCAGTTATGTTCCAAATAATTGGCTATTGTCAATTCTGCATCATCCTTGGATCTAATTTTCTTTGAATCTTCTTCCTTTTCCTGTTCTTTATTGATGGTAATTCTCCAAAGTTCCAACTTTAGACCTCTACTATTTCTTCTCCATGGCACTTAAGATGCTCTTACCACTGAACTTCAATTGTCACTGTTTCTCCTTCTCAAGTGTCTTTCAGTTACAAGTGACAGTATCTCAACTCAATTTAGCTTATGCAAGAATAAAATATGTTGCCTTATATCACTGGAGAATCCAGCAGTACTTCTGATCTCAGATAAAATTCTTGGGACTTGGCCTTCTTTCTCCATTTCTTGGTTCCAATTCTCCGTACCTGGTTTTATTCTTCAGAGAGATCTATTTGAGGATGGCTTCTGCTAACACCATTCCAATATTCTCTTCTCTTGGTAACATTGTTGGAAAGAGACTTTTCTGTATCCTACAAGAGAACATTGTCAAGGAAGATCTGGTTAGGCCAAACTTAGAACACCTGCCGTTACCCGGGTCTATCACTCTGACCATAGTTGGTCGTGTCTTGGATTTGGGTCTGTTTTGTGCCTGAGGAAGGATATTGTGAGCCCTTCCTCAAACTGACTGGCCTGATATCAGATGGCCCCAACGCCAGTGATGCTCAAACCTAACACCTCACTCCTGTGGTCTTTGCAAGCCCCATTTCCACTTTCCTATCTTTTTGTTTTGTTTTGCTTTGTTTTACTTAGGTATTCAAGTATCAAATAGTATCACAATTCTTGCATTCTAGAAAGAGTCTTCCTAGAATCTCATTTTTCTTGATTCCATATATTTATGTTTACTAAATGATGCCTATCACTCCTGCTTAATTTGTATTTCCATGGCTCTCATGCCAAGAGAACCTTCGACATTTCAACCCCGTTCAGCCACTTTATCATATTAGTTTTATGTTGCCCTTAGTCTTCCCCGTGATGTTTTTTCCAGACTATGGATAATCATGAGTTTCTAACACACTGTTCTAGTTTTGTCACTTCCCTAAAATTAATTCAAAAGCATTCATTTGGTATATACTAGGCAATGATGTTACATTATGGGGACACAGCAATGTTTATGGCAGATATGGTTCCTAACCTCACAAAGCTTGGCAGCAGTAAAAAGGAATGATGTAAATAGACATGCAACTGTGGTACATTATGGTAAGCATCATGAAAGGAAGTCATCCAACCCCAAATTGTGCCTCTGAGATTGAATCCCATAAATTGTGACATCTACGTATAGGCTTGAAAGTTGAAGCGAAGGTGATCAAAGAGGCAAGAGTATTCAAGAAGAAAATGTAGCACAAGCAAAGGTCTGGAAGTAATAAAACTTGGTTGTTCCAAGGATCTAAAAGAAGTTCAAGTTAAGTTAATGCAGAGAGGTGAGAGATGAGCTGTAGAGAGAGTAAGAAACTGTAACATGAAGATGCTTTAGGGAGATTATGGTGGCTTAAGTTCATGGAGTATTTTATAGAAAGGCAAGATGGTCAGTGAAGTGAGTTAGAAGATTGTATCTTCATCTAGGCATATGAGGCTGGTAGCCTGGACAGGACAGTGGCTTTCATGATTTGAGATGGTTTGAGAAATGTTTTTGGGAAAAAATTGTAGGGCATTGCAAAAGTGGAGGCAGATATCATTTTAGTACTATTGGACATTGACTGCTTTCTTCTCCTGCAGAGAGCACTTTGCCTTTCTGATGCTGGTTTACTTAAAGAGCCCAGAGGTCAATGCTTATATGAAAGTGCAAAGAATGAGTTCATGTTCTCTTGGAATGGTGACGTAAGCCTGAGTATAAAAAAGTAGTAGTATAACAAGAGTTTGGATTTTATTCTCATCTTGCTAGATTCCTAACTATGCAAAAAGTGACACCAGCAACAGGACAAGAGAAATTTGGGAAAAAGATTATATTGTGTCAGCCCCTCCTTGTTTGTTATCTCTCCTTGGCCAAATAATTTAGGAACTCATAATCAAGTGTGAGTGGTATGTGTTTATCTATGTGAGTGTGTGTGTGTGCGTATGTAAGTGTATGTTTTGTTCCTGCAAATCAGATAAGTTGACTGGCAAAGCTGAGGATGTTTAGAAGGTAAAATCAGTACTTACTTAGAACCTGTAAGACAAGCAGGATGATGAAGCAAAGAGGAGTGAAGAACATTGCTGAAGTTTCAGGTTAGGACAAGTGTCTAGAAGGTGCTGCTAATAATCAGGTCTTGCAACGCAGATGGTTTGGGGGGTGAAGATGTATGCATAACCATGGACCTTTCGAATTTGGGGTGCCTTAGGCCATCCATGTATAGCTGTCTAATTGGGAGTTGGATATATAGTTCTGGAGTTCTGAAGAGAGGCTTGAACTGAAGATTAAGATTTAGGTGTTGAAAGCTAATACTTTCATGGGACTTGATTGGATCATCCAGGAAAAATGTATAGGGAGAAGAGAAAAGGAGCTCATATATGAGCACTCATGGTCAATGGAAGGGAAGAGAAGATCCTGCAAAAAGATTGGGAAAAACCTTATTTTCCTGCCATACTCTTCTCAGTCCAAACTTGATTTAGCTTTGTGGGTACAGCACTAGTTTTATTTCCAGTCTACTACTCAGAATTTATCTTCATTTTGTCCTCTAGATCAGAGGTCACAAAGTTAATGCCCACAGATTATATTTGGCCCCAAATATGCTTACTTTAGAAATTTTTAATTGATTGCTCTTAGCCAGTCTATTCACATTCCAGTTTGCCACAGGCCTCTCTCTGTCTTTTGTCTTATCACAGCCGTCTCCTTCAGTCATTTATTTCATGTTCCCAGCTCCTGAAGACTATTTTTGATTGCAAAAGTACCATGGACTTTCCTATGCCGATTCCTTCCTGTAGAATACCTCTTTGCCTATTTCGAACCTGTTTGTCTTAAAAGGTTTAACCTATGGGCCACCTTTTTGTCAAAAACTTCTGTGGCCTCCCCTGCCCTCCGCTGAGTCCCTGTAGGCCTTAATGAGTTGTTGTTTTGTTCTCTTTATGAGTGACTCACTATGCACAGCACCATGGATTATCTCCTGTGAATAGGGAGAAAAGCAAAGTGCTCTGCAGTTTTGTGTTCTGACTCATGGGGTAACTACAAGAAAATTTATTCTTATTCATGGTTTGTTTCCTGTTCTAATAAGAAGAATTTAAAGCACAGCTCAGAGAAGGACCCCCATTTAGAAAACATGGCTTGTATGTCTGTCCAGCATGGCCAATACCAAAGCCCAAATTGCAAAGTTCCAACTTGCAAGAGTTTTCTGCAACATACTTTGCAAATTACATATTGAATTTTATTGTCAAACATTGGCTTTGTCTGTGCATTGGTAAACCAATAACATTATAAGCTTTCCTAGACTGGTGCCACATATTGCCCTTCTGCCTCTCCAGGGACATACTGTGTGGTATGCTTAGGAGGCTTTTGGTGCATATGTAATTCGTGACTGGATGAAATTCTGACTGGAAGCTTTTGAAAAACTGCACTTTGAGAGATGGAGTGGTCACCAGTGTCTTCCTGGCTCTGCCTCACAGTCTGGGCTCAGGAGTGGTGGTGCCCCACCCACTAATGAATCATTACACTGACATTATCAAAGGAGACATTACATTTTCAATGTCCTGTTTTAGCTCTGGCAATTCCAGAAGCATCCCTAGGGATATGTGCAGAGGAGGGGGCTGGTATGTACCCAAAATGAATTCGTGTTCATTTCTTGAGCACCTTAATTGGCATACATATCTCACAAGCCCTCTCTCTCTGCTTCAGCCCAACTCCACCGCACCACCACATTATTACTTAATATTCCTCCTGCACTGACTACTTTCCTTTGCACACAACCTCAAGTCAGATCTACTTTAGTAATAAATCTCTGCTGGGAACGACCACAACACATACTGAGTGTGCACAAAGATATTAAAAATAAGTGCAACACAGACTTATTTAATAATGTCCAACAACCTTTTATAAAATTTGGAATATTTTACCAAAGTTTCTATGAGCATTATGTTGAATGCAATTTCTGCAAGATAGAAATATCTTTTCAAGGATGAAAAACCCAGAGCAAAGTCAGGTGAGCTCCATTGTGTTCTTGGCTGCATCTGCTATTTTCTTTCCTTTTCTAGGTCTTTTTCTTTGGCCAGAGTCACAAAATTTGAAGCTTCTCTTTGTTCACCCTGATTTATGAATAGTTGGCATTGGGCAGTCGTTGTCCCAGTGGGATGCATTTTCTTTTAAAAATAGTTTGAAGTGGTTCCTTTTAAATTCCCCCACATCCATTGCCACCTTGACTGTGTAATAGGTATTTCTTAGTTTGTCCTTGTACAGTTAAATTCTGTTCCACATAATGGGGAATAAAGTACTGAATTTATTTGTAGCACTTTGAACCCAAGTGTTGAATTTATTTAGAGAGTAATTCCAGTGGGTTAAATTTGTTTCTGTTCATCTATTTGCTGCAGCTGGAACAATGATGGAAAGACTATTATTCTAATGTCCTCGGTGTGTGTGGGGGGGGGGGGATCCAGTCAACTGTAGGATAAAGATTTATAACCCAAACAAATCCCTCTCAAAATGACTGCAAGTTCAGGTGACACCAACAGCTTTAAAAAGACTCCTGTTCACCTGGCAGCCTTGGGTTCAAATTCTTCTTAGTCCATGGTGACAACTCATTTAATGCTTATACCCTGACCTCCATTTGTATGAATTACAAAAGAACTGCACAAGGCTGACCCAGTTAACACTCTCTGTTTTACAAATCCAAGGACTGAACAGCAGGGAGGCTATAGCAAAGTGCTGGCTTTTCCTAGCTGAACAGTGAGGGGACAGCAAACATGGCCATGGCCCATACTATTTCCATCTCTGGACGAGTGGTTTTCAACCTTGGTGACTCATTAGACAACTCTGGAAAGCTTTGAAAATTCCCCATGCAGTAGCCCTACCCAAGACCAATTAAATCAGAAGCTCTGGGAGTAGGACTTAGGTGTCAGTGTTTTTAAACTTTTATTCTGGTAACATATATACAACAAAATGGTTCCCATTTAAAGCCCTTTACATATACAATTTGGTCACATTAATTATATTTGCAATACTGTGCCACCATCACATCATCCATTACTGAAATGTTTTCATTATCCTAAGCAGAAACTCTTTACTCATTAAACAATATATCCGTATCTCTCCAGGCCTAGCCCTTGGTAATCTGTTACATGCTTTCTGTCACTATGAATTTGCTTCTTCTAGGCATTGCATAATGGTGAAATCACACAGTAGTTGTCCTTCTGTATCTGGCTTATGTCACTCAATATGATGTTTTTAAGGTTCATCCTTGTTGTCTTATGTGTCAGAACTTCATTCCTTTTTATGACAGAATAATATTCCATTGTATATTGTTGGGGGTTTAATCATGTACCTGACAAAGACATGTTCAAATCCTAACCCCCAGTCCTATGGACATGAACCCATTTGTAATTAGGATCTTTGAATATGTTATTAGTTCAGGCAAGTCAGGATATGGAGGTGAATCCATTTATGTAAGATCTTTTAAGATGTTATTAGTTAAGGTGAGGCCAAACTGAATGAGGGTGGGCCTTTATCCAGTATTGCTGAAGTCCTTGTAAGCAGAGGAAATTTGGACACGGTCAGTTAGCAGAAATCAGAGGAGGAGACAAAAAGAGATATATCACCATGTAATGGTGGCAAACATTGAACTACCCTCAGAATGCTACAGACTTTGGAGAAAATATAACCTGATGATACCTTGATGTTGGACTTCTAGCCATGAAACAGCTAGCCACGAGATAACAAATTCCTATTGCTTAAGCCAATCCATTTATGCTGTTTGCTATAGCAGTCTTGGCAAACTAAGACATATGTACACACCACATTTTGTTTATCCATTTATGTATTGATAGACGCTTGGGTTGCTTTCACCCTTTGGCTATTGTGAACAATGCTACTATGAACATTGGTGTACAAATATCTGGGGGAGTTCTTGCTTTCTATTATTTTGGATTTATAAGGCAACAGTATTTTTAAAACCATATTTTCATGTAACTAAAACGTTTCAAAGGATTTGAGTGTAACAGGATGCACTGCACAGAATATATCCATTTTTTTTGTGATTGATGGTATTTCAAGCTTGCAGGGTCTCATGCTTAGCATGGTGACTTGGAATCTCACTTATCATTTGGAAGCACATAAGTGCTGGTTTGAATAGAGCCTCATAATTCTTAGAGGGTTTGGATTAATTATATGCATGTAACCAGGGACCTCTTATACAGTATTTCCAAACCAGTAGTGAGCAAAATCATTCATCCACGTGCTAGGCAGGGCAGGTCTTTGGTTCCATGGTCCATCTCCTTGTTTCTGTGTCAGAAGAAGCAGATGGACTGACTCTTCCAGCTTCTCATCATATTTTATGTTAAATATCAAAAGTGAGGATTTAATTTGAGCACCTGGCTTGGGATACAGCACATAATCAATTGATTGGCTTAGCTGATCCAATACTTTCAAAGTCAAAACAGGAATGATGTATTTGGACCTAGCATTGGAAAAAAAAAAATTAGTCAAATGTTGTATATGTTGAAAGGTGAAGCCAGCAAGGAAAGATATGTTAACAGTGGGTCCCTGCCTCCTTTCAGTCTGAATATTTATTAACACTAGGAATGGTTCAAGTAGGGGTAAAACGCCGACACTCACCGGGATCAGGCAGGTAAGATAAATGAATGAAGCAGGGCGGGGTGGGCTTTAAACTGTGCCACGCTGGGGACTGTTCTGAGTCGGAGTGTGTATGCCCAAGCAGCTACCTCTCAGTTCTGGCAGGTTGGTGCCACTGGAGAACAAGTCAGGTCTAGTGTTGTTGGATAGCTCAGCATTTCAAGAACATCGAGACATTTGGAATTTTGTAAAATCTCCAGATTTTAATTTTTAAATTTAATTTATAAAAATTTAAATGTTGTTGCAATGACCACTTGAAGAGCTGTTTGAGTAGACATTGTACAACAGCCTTTCCTCATTTCCTGTTCTGGACTTTTCTGATAATGTCAAGCATACTGGAGCATATGCTTATTAATTTGCACAAGGGCAGGAAATTATTTTCTGTGGGGCTCCCTTGGCCAATGGGTTCAGGAGGAAATGGATAAGAAGCTGCTCATAAATGCTTCTCTCCTTTATCCTCTTGTACAGTCTAAGCCTCCCTGGGAGGTACCAGTGTGATCAGCACTGGGCACCTACATCAGTGGCCACTCTAAAACCCGCCCCTGTACTGCCCCTCCTTCCTATCATGTTTTCCTCTCCTGTCCCTCACCCCTGCTCCCTGGGTCACTTCCCAAAGAAATCACTTGTTCACTTTTCTTTGTCTCAGCCTCTGTTTTCAGGGCAACCTGGGTTAAGACAGTAGGCAGCTAACTTGTTTAAAAAAAATCACTGCATTGGCCAAAAGAAGCCCACCTGTGGGACAGATATGGCCTCTGGGGCTGCCAGTGTGGGACTTCTCAGTTAGGAAATGGTCTACTTAAAAACATGGCACTGACCTTGAACTACAGAAATGGTTTGGTACTATTAAATGGTATTAAATTTCAGAAGAATAAAATTTTTTGTTAAATTTTGTTTTACATAAGAAACTTTATAGGGTTTTGTTGCTTTGCTTGATTGCTTGGTTTTAAATTTCTTTATTAACTTTTAATTCAGAATAGTTTCAGATTTACAGAAATGTTGCAAGAATGTTACAGAGAGTTCCCTGTTGTTTTCTGTTGGCTTTTTTTTTTCTTCTTGTTTTTAGTGCTTGTGAGATTTCTACCTGCATGTTTAGCAAACCTGATATCTCTTTTTTTCTCTTATAAGCCATAACATCAGATCTCAGGAAGTGCAGAATAGGAAACCGTAAACAGACCCCATAAGTTCCTTGAGGGCGAAGACAGTGCCTCATTCATCTTTCTGTCTCCTTTAGCATCAGCCATAGTGCCATGCACAAGGGCACTTTATAAATATTTGTTAAACAGGGGTTTCCCATCACATGTAAGGATCTGGGGGGATCACCTCCGAACCCAGAGCTCTCCCACCATCCCTCTGCATCCCTCTTCACCATACCCCCAGGGCACCCTTTTGCTCGTTGCTACTTCAGATCTGCCACAGTAGATTGGAAATGAACATTGGAAGGAAGATGTTTTATTCACAACTGGCTTTTCCAGACCCCCTACTCTCTCATGCATGATCAAGCAAACTCTGTTGCCAGACAAAGCCAGAGCTGTGCTTTCACTGCCCCTGGTGCTATGAGAGATTTCTGGGACATGCCTGTGCTCTGCATGTTGTGATGTATTTTTAGCCAAACCCTGAGTGAAAGCCAGCATGCACCTTGGCTCTTTTCTGGATCCTCCAGGCATACATCTTGCTTGTTTATTGGGTGTCTAACAAAAATGGTAATAATAACACAGGCGGAGTGTCCGGCGCTGCCCCGCTCGGTCCCCGGTTCCCGGCCGGCGAGGGGAAACAGGGAAGGAGAGAGAGAGATGCAGACTGCGCGAACTAACCTGGTCATGAATCACGACTCGAACCACACGGCAGTTGTGAAAGCAAGCCCTTTACTACAGCTAGATGAACATTCTGTGTTACTGGTTCCCACACGGGGCACGGCGCCTCGTGGGAGAGCAGCCTCGATGTGGCCGTCAGGCACGGCTCCTTGTGGGCTGTCTCACCCTACCCCGTCCGGGTAAGACCTTTTATACACAATTAACAACCAATAAGCTTCTAGGCTAGTATCGCGTATACAGGATTTCGATTGGTAGGAGCGGGTGGCGGATACATGCGTCACTATGCGGAAACAGGATGCAGGCGCCATCTTGGCTCACTCGATGGGCGGGGGTAACTCTAGAGCAGGCTGCAGCGCATACGCTAGGCCCGATTCGGGAGGCGGCTTTCCACATCTCCCCCTTTCTTATTTATTTTTGACCCAGTGTCTCCAGTGATGAGCGTGCTCCCGTGAACCCAAATGGTTCACAACCTCTTTGGTGCTTTGGGGAGTCTGGACTAGGCCTCAGCCATCCAGCGGCGGAGCCTCTAGCACCAACCAGAATGCTCACGTCATATGGAGACCGGAGAGTCCGTAAGCTGGAAGCAACGTGACTCTCCCTGCAGTGCTTTGCCTGGCAACTGGGGAACAACGACGGGGGCAGGAACAGCAGTAACCAGAGTCGGGGGTGTCACTAGGTGTCTCTGTGCAATGGCTAGGGTCCAGTCTGGCCACAACTAGGACTCTGCCCTAGAGACCCACCTGAGACAAAATTATGACTACTGGTGTCGCCTTTTACACCCGAGAAACAGCCATGCGATTCGCTACAAATTTTGCTCCAAAGCGCCCCACCTGAGGCGACCAGGAAGGGGTATGGTTAATAAATCGGTCACTATCGGGGGTAACAGAGGTGGGAGTCATAGCCATCATAGTGGTAACACGCAATTGCTGCTGCGCTTGAAACAGGCGTTCTAGCAAACATTTAACAACGACTAATCCCACCAATAATCCCACTGCAATGAGGATCCAATTAGTTAAATTGGGCCAAGAGAACCAGGAAGAAACACTGTGCAATAGTTTCTGTAGAACCTCGCCTAACCCGGAGAGATCGACTTTAACGGGTTTTAACTTGATCCCCCCAATTGTGTCTAAACTAGATTCCACCTGTTGGGAGAGATTAACAAATTCAGGAAAATATGACCTTTTCAGCCAATCAGAGACTCTGGAAATGCTTCCGGTCACGTTGGCCCTGACAGGAGTGACACAGAGTTTAACCGTAAGCCACCGGGTGTCACATGTTTGCTGAAGCACTCTCCAGAGTCCATCTATTTCCAGTCCAAGTTCATCTATCTCCGCTTGGAGTTTCTGAATGGCCTGGAAATTTAAGTTCAGCATCTGATTGTGGCGGCGTAGCACGTCTCGGGTAAGGTTGACCAAGCCATTTACCGTTTCCATCGTTATGGCGAGCTGCCGATCTGTCCATGCTTGTAGCACAGCCTGCCCGATCGTTGGGACAAACAAAGAGGAAGCTACACTGGCAGCATTCGATAGCCATTCTTTTATGCCTCTTGGACGCCTAGACTTAGAGAAGGGGATATTGTTAAGTGAAACAACTTGAGAAACAGGGCCAACCCAGTCGGTTGCCTTGACGGGGAGCCAGACATAACTTGGGCGATACACTAGGATAGCGGGGCGGCGAGGCATCCGGGTCTTTGGAACGGTTGCAGACTGTAGGAGCAAACCCCGGAAGGAAAAGGCACCTTTGAGTCTCCTTTTTACTCAAGATCCCTTCACAAGACTGGCGGCTCTTCCCTGTAACGTTAAGAAATTCAAGCAAGACTCCCTTACTTAACTCGCCATTACCAGTTTCACAAGTAGCATTCGCCGCAACTGTGGTGTTGACAACCTTGACAGAGAGGTTAGCAAAAGAGAGGATCAGTGTGTCATTGGTGAGGGGGAAGGACTCATTGAAGCTTGTGGAGGAAATATAGTTCCACTAAAAGAAAAAGGCAGATTAGAAGGATTGCTATAGGAGAGCAAAGAACAGAGTTACCGATCCTCTTTTTGGGCAACCGCGGGGTGGTCAGTCCTACTATTATCGTCTTGTCGGTCGTCGCCATCATCAGCAGGGTCGGAGGCTTGGTCTAATGGTTCAGGTTGTATATTCGTTGGCGTTTCTGACAGCTGTTCCTTGGCTTCTTCAGGTGATGTCACGGTTCTCACCAGTCTTTCCGGAACCCACACTGGTTGACGTCCTGGTTCCTGGGGAAAAACACAAACAGAGCCTCTGGCCCAGCTGAGCACCGGGTCAGGGCCTTTCCACTGCCCCGACAGGACATCCTTCCAACGGACTAGACCTCTATGCGGAGGACTCGGGGTGGTGTGTTGCAGGGCAGGTGTCATTCCTTGTGAATTTTCGTTTAAAAAATTATATGTGAGCAAGGCTACAGACAGTCGAGCTTTTGGGGACTGATTGTTAATGGGACCAAGAAATGTACACCGGAGAATGGCCCATTGATCTATGCATCCGGTGAGTATCTCAAGCTGCTGGGAAGAATAAGGCACCCTGAGATTTTTGGGCTGCTGACCGAAATGCTGCACAGCCCTTTTAATGCATTCTAGGGCCAAGTCTGCAACCGCTGTAGGATAGTGCTCTAGGACTTTTTTGGGGGAAACTCCAGGGTGGACCCAGAGCAGCGGCCCCCGCTGCCACAGTACCGCAGTGGGCTGTAATTCTGTCGGCAGCACGCAGGCTTCAAAAGGCTCATCAGGGTCTATTCTCTTCAATGCAGCGCCACTGAGCGCCTGTTCCACCTGGCATAGTGCTCGCCTTGCCTCTGGAGTGAAGCTTCGAGGTGAGTTTATATTAGAATCCCCCTTCAACAGGTCGAACAAAGGTGTTAGTTTGACATTGGGTATTTTTAGGTATGGACGGATCCAATTGATATCCCCCATGAGTTTTTGTAGATCATTGAGAGTGTGTATATTGTCTAGCCTGAGAGACACCTTTTGGGGGGAAACATGAGTGGGTGCGACTTTCGCCCCCAGGAAAGTGGTAATGTCAGTCATTTGGATTTTTTCAGGGGCAATCTCTAGGTTAGCTTCTCTAAGACTAAGGACTAAATGTGACAAAACTGTTTTAAGAAGATCTGTGTCTCTATGGGCTAAGAGAATGTCATCCATATAATGGATGATTTTCACTTGAGGGAACTGCTGCCGAGTGCTAGCTAGCTTCGCAGCGACATACAGCTGGCACATGGTAGGACTATTAGCCATGCCTTGGGGCAGGACTGTCCATTCAAAGCGTTGACAGGGCTCCTCTTGATTACTAGAGGGCACAGTAAAGGCAAACTTAGGGGTGTCTTCAGGGTGGAGCGGAATAGAAAAGAAGCAATCTTTCAGATCTATGATGAAAATCGACCAGTGCTCCGGTAATGCCGAGAGGAGGGGCAGTCCCATCTGAACGGGCCCTAAAGGCTCCATGCAATCGTTAATAGCTCTTAGATCATGTAGCAGTCTCCATTTACCAGATTTCTTTTTTATTACGAATATAGGGGTGTTCCACGGTGACGTGGAAGGGGCGATATGGCCCTTTTCTAGTTGTTCTGATACTAGGGCGTGCAACGCTGCAAGTTTTTCCTGTGGCAAGGGCCACTGAGGCACCCACACCGGAGCCTCGGTTTTCCATTTTAGTTTTATAGGTGTGGGTGGGAATCTCTCCTCAGTGGCCCCTATGAAAAACCCAAGCCTCGTCTGTCAGACTTGGGGGCAGCTTGTATAGGCTCCGCACGTCCGTGCAGTGAAGCTCCTAAACCCTTGCCGGGGGTATACCCCATTTCTTTTAGCAGTCGCTTAGAGGTTGGGGAGTAGCCGCTAATTAAAGTAACGTCCATTTGGGTCAGAATGTCTCTTCCCCACAAAGACACAGGCAGGGCTAATACATAAGGCTGGAAACTGCCTTGGTGTCCTTCTTCATCGGCCCAATGAAGGGCAGCTGCACTGAGCATGGGCGCTGAAATTTGGCCTATTCCTCTAATGGGCTCTTCCGCCCTGCTCGTTGGCCAGGTGGGGGGCCATTCTTGTTGTCTTATGATAGACCGATCGGCCCCTGTATCGAGCAGGCCCAAGAAAGATCTGCCTTGCACCTTAATGGTTAGCATAGGTCGAGACTCCAGGGACATATGGAGTCCCTCAAAAATCGCTCCACTGGATCCGAACCCTTTTTCCCCTCTCTGTCTGATTCTGCTTGGAAAGACTGCATGTAAGCTGGGTAAGAGCAGGAGCTGCGCCAGCTTATCACCTTCTGCAATGACTAAGGTGCCCCGCTGAGATTGAACCATAACTTGGGCACGGCCTGTGAAATCTGAATCTACAAGTCCTGGTATAACTGTTAATCCTTTCAGGGCCGTGGATGCTCTTCCCAATATGAGCCCTACAGTACCAGCCGGTAAGGGCCCCTTGAAGGAGGTCCCTACTAACTGGACACCCATGGAGGAGGTTAGTACGAGTCTGGAGGTGGCACAGAGGTCCAGTCCTGCTGAGCCGGGGGACGCACGAATTTGATCGGATCCTGTGTTGTCGAATGGCATGCAAGGGGGTCCGTCGAAAGGGCGGACCCCCTCTTCCCGTTTTTTGGAATCTGCTCGGGGCGGCCAGAGAGGCGTCTACCCTGCGCATCGAAAACCGATTTACAGTCTTCTGCGCGGTGGGGGCCTTTGTGGCAACGGCCACACGGCCTGGTTGCTGCACCTGGTTCGCCAAACCGTTGAGTGGCAGGGGGTTGACGTCTATTGGGACAATCTCTCTTAAAGTGCCCTGATTGGCCACAGCCATAGCACCCGTTAGACTTTGCCCCTAAGGTTCTCGGGCTTTTTGTAGCCACCTGTAGGGAGCTGGCTAGCATGGCAGCTAGACCTGCATTAGTTAAAGGGCTGCCAGCATCTCTACAGAGCCTGACCCACTCTGTCAAATTTTTTGCTCTGTTTTGTGCCAGGATAACTTTGCACTCCTTGTTGCACTGCTCAAAAATCATTTGCTTAACCACAGTCTCTGCTACTCCTGGATCTGAGAAGATTCTCTCAGCTGCGGTTTGCATCCTGGCTACAAAATCCGCAAATGGTTCTGTGGGGCCTTGGTGTATATTGCTGAGTGAGGCCTGAGCCTCTCCCTCACCTGTTAGCTTTTTCCAGGCACCCACAAAACAGCGGAAGATCTGGGCATAGACCTCTTGTGGGAAACCCGTTTGGTTCTGGGCATGGGCGCCTCTCCCCAACAGCATGTCAGCATTCCACCCGCCACGTCTCCCCGCCGCATTCCTTGCGGCCTGCTCTTCAGCTAACTCCTCAAACCATGCTTTCCAATCTATGAATCGGCCTGACGGCAAGCAAGCACGGGCTAGCTGAAAAATATCTGCGGGTGTATGATTTAGAGCAGAGAGGTTCTCGATCATGTTCAAGGTATAAGGGGCATTGGGGCCATACTGATGGACGGCCTGCCTCAATTCCCTCAATAGTTTGTAATCATATGATTCGTGCCGATTGCCACCTTGGGGATTGATAATAACCGGGTACATTTCTGAGACTGGCTGCGGCTCAAGTGGCTGGTAGCCACCCAGCATGCCAAAAGGTCTAAATGTTGTGAAAGGGTTCCATCTCCAGAAATGTCTCCCACCACTACCTAATGGCAAAGGGTCCTGAGGGCCTGTATACTCGGGCGGGGGGTACGGCAAAGATTGCCCCTCCCCTGACCGACCCATCGGGGTTTCCGGGTCTGGCAGCAAAGGATAATTACATTTACTGGGCATGGCCACTAGAGGGAGCTCTCGGCGAGGTCCTTTGGTGGGACCGCCCAAGGCGTCAGTTGGGAGCTGGGGTGTCCCTGGGGGTGCAGCGGTAGACATTGGCGGGGCGGAAGGCCGCACGGGTGTGGCGGGAGGCTCCTCCCACTCAATTAGCGGGGATGCTTCCGCCTTCTCGTCAGTATCGCTATCTGACTCTGAGTCAGAGTCACTGGACTCCGGCGGTTTGCCCTTACAGGAGCCGTCCGCTGACGAAACTGACTGGGTTTCTTGGAGCGCGCACCGTGCTTCTTGCAAGACAGAGGACGGGCTTAGGCCGGTAGCCGATTCTAGTTCAAGGACCGCACGGACGGTCTCCCATATGGGTACTAGAATCGGGTCCATACACACGCCCGTCTGGCGCGCTCGGTCTATGTCGCGACCGAGCTTCATCCAAGAGGGTAGGCTAAGGCTGCCGGTGCAGGCAAACCAAGGGGCAAAAGTATCAACATCATCAAGAAAACGCTGAAGGGAGCTTTTCCTGACCGAGATACCCCGTTGTTTCAAAAGGTTCTTTAAGGGAGCTAAGAGAGGTGAACTTCCGGACTGCCCCATGATTGCAGTCGGCACTATACTTCAGTCACTCGGAGAGCTCTTCCGAGTCCCCCGGGGTCACCTGAAAACCCACGGGCCCTAACTATCATGTAATAAGACGCACTCACCTTCTCGCGTTGATCAGGCGCGGGAAGTCCGCCGTAAGCTCGACGCGCAGCGCTGCTCTCCTCACAGAGGGACCGTCGAGAGCGAGGCAGGAGGAGGAGCGTCCCCGTACGGGCCACCACTTGTCCGGCGCTGCCCCGCTCGGTCCCCGGTTCCCGGCCGGCGAGGGGAAACAGGGAAGGAGAGAGAGAGATGCAGACTGCGCGAACTAACCTGGTCATGAATCACGACTCGAACCACACGGCAGTTGTGAAAGCAAGCCCTTTACTACAGCTAGATGAACATTCTGTGTTACTGGTTCCCACACGGGGCACGGCGCCTCGTGGGAGAGCAGCCTCGATGTGGCCGTCAGGCACGGCTCCTTGTGGGCTGTCTCACCCTACCCCGTCCGGGTAAGACCTTTTATACACAATTAACAACCAATAAGCTTCTAGGCTAGTATCGCGTATACAGGATTTCGATTGGTAGGAGCGGGTGGCGGATACATGCGTCACTATGCGGAAACAGGATGCAGGCGCCATCTTGGCTCACTCGATGGGCGGGGGTAACTCTAGAGCAGGCTGCAGCGCATACGCTAGGCCCGATTCGGGAGGCGGCTTTCCACAGCGGAGATTTCAGCCTCTGATCTCAGAACACTTTGACAAGATTGCCTTACCAACTCTTTTTAGGAAACTCAGAAGGCTTCATCGCAGAGCTGTTCAAGAGAGAATTAATATCTGTGCCAACAACTTATTTTTGTTTAACCTCGGTTTACATTTCAGGAGGTGATTAGTCAGAAAATGTTCAATCATGTGGTGGTTTGATACTGTAAACCATTTGCTTTCTGTCCTTACCAGAATAAGAAGTATTCAGTACACTATGGTAGGGATCCAGCACTTTTTATAAAGGGACTGGGGCAGGGAAGAAATGAACAGAAAACATCTTCTGGCATAGAATTTTTATTAGTAGTATTAAAATGAAAAACATATTGGTGGACATTTGTAAAAATTAGGTTGACCTAAAGGATTTTACCCTCTCATTCCCCCTCTGTAAAACCAAGTATGGACATGATTTTTCCTTATTTACATGGTGAGTTAAGTTCAAGGAATAAGGTTTTTCACCTCATGCCAGATTACCCTGAACTCCCAGGTTTAGTTTTTGCTTGTCTTCTCTCTGAGTTAGCCTGTCATTGCAGTGCCATCTAAAAGCTATCATTTCTCCTTCCTTATGACTGATTGCTTCTAAATTTCCATCTGACCTGCTGTAAGCTGGTAACTTAGATATCCAGGTGTATCAGCCAGGGTTTTCCAGAGAGACAGAACCAATAGGATATACGTATGTATATGCATACATTAAGAGATTGATTATAAGGAATTGGCTCACATGACCATGGGGTCTGGCAAGAATAGGACAGGCTGAAGGCTAGAAACTCTGGTAAAGGTGATGTTGGAGTCCTGGGTCCTGAAGCTGGCAGGACCCAGCATGAATTAATACTGGTCTTGAGACAGAAACTCTAATCTCTGGAACTCTTAGTTCCTGCGGTTAAGACTGATTGGGTGAGGCCCACCCGCATTATGGACAGCAATCTCCTTTGCTTAAGATTCCAATGCCATCTACAAAATATCTCCACAGTAACAACCAGGCCAGTGTTTGACCCAACAACTAGACACCATAACATAGCTAAGTTGACAGATAAGTTGAACCATCACGTTAGGTATGTTGGAGGAATTGCTGGTTGGTGTTCAAGTGGAAATAAGAAGATTGTGAAAGAATCTAGAGAAGGACTTTGTATCCAGTAAGGGCTGTCAGAGAGATTGAATCAGATTGTAAATTCATAATTTGGTGAATGAGATCTCTAGTTAGGATATGCCTTCCCTGCTTTCTCCACTAATCCAAAAACAGCTAATTTTAGTTCACCAAGCATTTCTCCATGCCTGTTATTTGGAGGTTCAAGGTGAATAAATTATAGTTCTTTTCAATTTTTCAATCTTGTGGGAGACAGAGGTTTTTAATGTGACACAATAAGATTGAGATAAGCATATGAGAATAATAAAGATAGTTTAAAATAAATATAGCATTTACTGTATGTTAGTTTCTATTTAAGCACTCTGTGTTTATGAAATCATTTCATCTTCATAGCCCTACAAGACAGATACCTCATTTTCCCCATTTTACAGATGAGGAAACTGAGGCATCATTCCCTTTTCAGGGTCCCTTGAGATTCTGTGCTTTCAACCATTATGGCTTATTGCCGAGGGTGCTTTCGGAATACTCCTAACCTGGGATCCTAGGGAAGCTTTTGATAAATAATGACTGGGTCTTAAATCGTGAGTGATTTGCCAAGCAAATAAAGATACTTGTTTTTTTTTTTTTCAATCTGACAGAGGGGAAGAGAATGAGTCACTACAGGAGGCATGATTAGAGCCGGTTGGGGGTGAAGAGTAGAGCCAGTGTGGACCACAGAAACCAGAGAGTAAGATGTGAGATGGAAATGGTTTGGTTAAATGACGGCTGCTCGCCGAGGGCTTTCTGTGTGGTGCCGAGTAGTTTGGCCATTTTCTGAATGAAGATGAGCCTGTTCTTGTTCAGGGAAGTGGCTGGTGAGATTTGCCTGTGGAGCAGTGATAGGATGGCAGTGTGGAGGAAAAGTGGAGGGTGGGATGCTGGAGCCCCCAGGGAGCCACTGACCTCCTTGTGGTTTATAGACTCAACAACCCATTTCATAATATGGAGGTAGTAGAGATGTGTTTACACTCTAAAATTCTGTTTCAGTGAGTAAATTTAGAATAGCTTTCTATTCTTATATTTTGATTCTGTACCATCTATTAATTTTGTAGAAACCATGAATATTCTCTGAACGTGGGCCTTTTGCTCCAACCACTTCAAAAATGTCATTTAAACATTTTTAGCCCAAGGAATTAAAACTGTGGGTCAACTACTATTGTTTTTCAATCCTTTCTTTCCTTAAAACATTAAAATAACTTTTTTTCTCTTTTTGCTAAAGGAATGCTGGAAAGAGTGAAGACTGCTAAATTGATTCCCATATACTTTTTTAAAAATTGTATTATTATTTTTTTAATTAGAGAAGTTGTAGTTTTACAGAAAAATCATGTAAAAAACACAGTGTTCCCATATACCCCTCTATTGTTGACACTTTGCTTCAATTTGTTACAATTGATGAAAGACTATTAAAATATTACTTTTGGTGATGAATGCACAACTATGTGATGATACTGTGAGCCGTTCATTGTATACTTTGGATGGATTGAATGGTGTGTGAATATATCTCAATAAAATTGCATTAAAAAAGAAAACATATTACTGTTAACTGTAGTTCATAGTTTGCATTAGATATATTTTTCCTATATACCCTTCTATTATTAACATCTTGTAATAGTGCCATACATTTGTTATAATTCGTGAAAAGAATGTTCTCATATCTGTACTATTAATCATAGTCCAGTGTCCACAACAGTGTTCACTGTGTTATGCAGTCACATGTTTTATCTTCTAACTTTCCGTCTAGGAACATACATGACCCAAAACTTCCCCTTTCAACCACATTCACAAACATAAGTCAGCACTGTTAATTATACTCACAACAAGGTGCTACCAGCATCACTATCCATTCCCAAACTTTTACAATTGAACTAAATAGAAATTCTGTACAAATTAAGCATCAGCTCCACATTCTCTACCCCCATACTATCCCCTGGTAACCTGTATTCTCGATTCTAACTCCCTGAGTTTGCTTATTATAATTAGTTCATATTGGGGAGATCATATGATATTTGTCCTTTTGTGTCTAGCTTATTTCACCCAGCATAATGTTCTCAAGGACTGTTCTAGTTTGCTAATGCTGTGGAATGCAAAACACCAGAGATGGATTGGCTTTTATAAAAAGGGGGTTTATTTGGCTATATAGTTACAGTCTTAAGGCCATAAAGTGTCCAAGGTAGCACATCAGTAATCAGGTACCTTCACTGGAGGATGGCCAATGGCATCCGGAAAACCTCTGTTAGCTGGGAAGGCACGTGGCTGGCGTCTGCTCCAAAGTTCTGGTTTCAAAATGGCTTTCTCCCAGGACGTTCCTCTCTAGCAAGCTTGCTTCTCTTCAAAATGTCACTCACAGCTGCACTGAGTTCCTTCTCTTTGAGTCAGCACATTTATATGGCTCCACTGATCAAGGCCCACCCTGAATGGGTGGGGCCATGCCTCCATGGGAATATCTCATCAGAGTCATCACCCACAGCTGGGTGGGGCACATTCCAAACAAATATAATCAGCACCAAAACGTCTGCCCCACAAGACTACATCAAAGATAATGGCGTTTGGGGGACACAGTACATTCAAACTGGCACAAGGACCATCCACATTGTCACATTCATCAGGACTTCATTCCTTTTTTACAGCTGAATAATATTGCATTATATGTATATATCACATTTTGTTTATGCATTCATTGGTTGATGGACACTTGGGTAGCTTCTTTCTTTTGGCAATTGTGAATAATGCCACTATGAACATCAGTGTGCAAATGTATGTTTCAGTCCCTGCTTTCAATTCTTTTGGATATATACCTAGTAGCGGGATTGCCAGATAATATGGTAATTCTGTATTTCACTTTCTGAGGAACTACCTAACTGTCTTACACAGTGGCTGCACCACTTTACATTCCCACCTGCTTGAATGTTCCCCTTTCTCACATCCTCTCCAACATTTGTAATTTTATTTTTTTTAAATAGTAACCTTTCTAGTGGGTGTGAAATAATATCCCATTGTGGTTTTGATTGCATTTCCCTAATAGCCAGTGATGTTGAGCATCTTTTTCATGTGCTTTTTAGCCATTTGTATATCCTCTTTGGAGAAATATCAATACGAGTCTTTTGCCCATTTTTAAATTGAGTTGTCTTTTTATTGTTGAGCTGTAGGATTTCTTTATATGTCCTGGATGTTACTTTTATTGGATATGTGCCTTCCAAATATTTTCTCTCATTGAGCAGGTTGTCTTTTCACTTTCTTGACACAATCCAAATAAAAATTCCAACAGCCTACTTTACAGAAATTGAAAGGCCAATTATCAAATTTATTTGGAAAAGTAAGGGGCCCTGAATAGCCAAAAACATCTTGAAAAAGAGGAAGAAAGTTGGAGGACTCACCCTTCCTGACTTTAAAGCATATTTTAAAGCTACAGTGGAAAGTTGGAGGACTCACCCTTCCTGACTTTAAAGCATATTTTAAAGCTACAGTGGTCAAAACAGCATGGCACTGGCACAAGGATAGATATAGCAACCAATGGACTCAAATTGAGAGTACCTAATATCTATGCCTCATATCTATGGCCAATTGATTTTGGCAAGACTTCCAAGTCCACTCAGTTGGGATAGTCTCAACAACAGATGGTTCTGGGAGAACTGGATATCCATGTGCAAAAGAATGAAAGAGGACCCCCATCTCACTCCATATAGAAAAATGAAGACAAAATGGAGCAAATACCTAGATATGAGATCCAGGGCTGTAAAACCCATAAGAGAAAATATATGGAACCATCTTCAGGATCTTGTGTTAGGCAGTGCTTTCTTAGACTTTACACCCAAACTACTAGCAACCAAAGAAAAAGTAGATAAATTGGACCTCCTTAAAATTAAAAAAAATAGTTTTGTGCTCAAAGGACTTTCATAGAGTTTTGTTTAATGATAACAACATTTTCCATTGAGTATGAAGTGTCAAGCATTCTTCAATTGATACCTTATATGTATCAATTTATTGTCACTCCCATTTTGAAAATGAAAAAAAAATATGAGGTAAAGAAATCAGAGATAATCAGAGCTCAGGGAGCAGCAGGAATCCATTGCAGGATTTTCACCTGGAGCACAACATATCATTTACGTTAAAAAGAAGTTCCTCTCCAGAGGCTTGCCCTTATAAGTCTTATTTCTGTAATGGTGAAGCTAAGGCTACTTATACTTATGCCTAAGAGTCACCCTCAGGGAACCTCTTTTGTTGTTCAGATGTAGCCTCTCTCAAGTGAACCTGGCAAATAAATTCACTACCTTCCCTCCTATGTGGGACATGACTTCCAAGGTTGTAAGTCTCGCTGACAACATGGGACATGACTCCTATGGACAAGCCTGGCCCTGGTATTGTGAGATTAAGAATGCCTTCCTGACCAAAAGTGGGAAAAGAAAGGTAACAAAATAAAGTTTCAGTGGCTAAGAGATTTCAAAGAGTCAAGAGGTCATTCTGGAGGTTACTTTTATGCAAGTTTCAGCCAGATATTGCAATTTGCCACCGTATATCACCCCTCAACCAACAGTATTCCTGAAAAATCCTAAAGAATAACCTGGGCCATATCTAAGACTCTATAAAAGATTTACTTACCATGTTTATTTTTTCAGAAATTTAACGCCTCCAGACTGTTTCTATGTCAGATAAGCCCTGAAACTCAGAGAACATCAACCAGTTTCATTCCTCTACCCAATTATATTGACATCCCTTTTCAGCACTAAGAAGTTAGAATGGTCATTGCCTGGATATCCCTGAAGACTGAGAGAATGATCAAATGAGAGGGGGGAGTTGTAATGGAGAAGTTAGGATTTAACAAACAATTATGACTACTGACTTATTATATAGATATTTTGTTTTGGTTTCTAGTGTATTCCAGTAGCCAGAAGGAAATCCCTGATAATGTTGAACTGCAATACGGTAGCCCTGATCTTTGATAATGATTGTGTAAGTGTATAACTTTTGTCTTTTGACTGTTTGATTGTAAAAACCTTGGGACTGACACCTCCTTTATCCAGTGTATGGGTAGATGAGTAATAACATAAAGACATGCATGGAAAAAAAAGCAGTCCCTGACTTTTCAATTGGAAACAGACCTGAAGGGTTAAGAGCAGAAGCAGGGAGAGCAGGTAAAAACCACCTAGGGTTTACTCCAGAAAACAGCATCTCATATTGTGGAGAGGTTCAGGTGTTTGTGACAGAGGTTTGGAGACTCTCAGTTCATTCATACACTGAAGGCAGTAAGCCTCCTCCTTGTTTGGACTGGATAATAGTTACACATATGACGTTTTGGGGAGAACGATGAAAGCACATTTCCTTCCGATCATGGCTCTTTCCCATAATCCTTGCCTTCTGGAGCAGAACAGTGAGGCCACGGCTTCTGTACTTTTATCTCAAACCAGGTGTCCTCCACTAGCTTCAACTCCTGTGCCTTCAACACGTAGTTACATAATCATGTCTTTCTCCTCAATATTTGGCTTTTGAAAGGTGATTAACCAGGTATATCACAGCTTTTATTCATAAGAGAGAAGAATCTTTCTTAAAAATTTTTTTTAAGACTAGAAAATCCTCTTTCACGCCCAAACATACCCATCCCTGGTTGTATGGGATATCACAGCTTCTTGTTCACAAGTAGCTTTTGCAGACAGATGCAGGGAGGCCAGCTAAGCCAAGTATTTAGGAAACAAAACAAAAAGTGACTAAGAGCTCCTCTTGAAAATCAGCCATTTACATGACCTGTTTAGCCCCCAGGTCAATTATTCTGTTAACCATGTCTTTGTGCTTACTCCCCAATTCCTCAACACCATAATGCTCTGATATAATACTCTCCTTCTTTTGTCGAATACAGAGACAAGAGTTGTTAACACTAATGTTAATAGCTGATGTTTATTGAACAAGTACTATGTGCCTCACTATATTCTTTGGTGTTGGTGCTTGAAAATCACTACTATGCCCAAGGACAACCAAGTGTTAGAGAGACTAACTACTTGACCAAGGGCAGGCAATTGTATGTAAAGGCTGAAAGGAAGTCAAACCTAAGTAGTCTGACTCCAGTAGCTGCTGTTTGTAGGCGTTAGGAAATGTTTGTTGACTGACTATGTACCCACAACATTTCCTTTAACACTTGCTAGAGGGAAGAGATCAATCCAAATGTTGAGTTGGTCTGGACAGGCAGGCTTCTGGAAAGCAGAGTATTATTACAGCTATTAAGACAATGCAGAGGGTGATATTGGTACTCAGATCTGTGTGCAGCCACATGGAAATAGTAGTTCAAGCTTAGTGTTGTCAGATAGCAGAGGCTGTGGGCAAAGGAGACGGCATGGGTGAGTGATTTTTGACTGTTTATCTCTAAAGTGTGTGGCCAGTGTCACTCCCATCTCTGATGGCTGTGATTTATTCTATTATACTGTCAGGATTAAAACACCTTAGGAGGAGAAAAATAAAGGGAGGGATACAAATGCTGTGTCATTGATGTGACAGATGCTGTTTCTTTGGAAACCATGGACGATGATGGTAAGGAAACTCTCTGAAAACTGCCATCATCACAGAATATCAGAACCAGGCAGCCCTTAGGGACCTTCTAATTCAGCCACTCATTTGACGGATGAGGAAACAGAGGCTTATAGAGTTTATGAGGTGGTCAGTTTATACAAACTCATAAATTTGGAGCCAGACCCCTATTTCTGCTTCCCAGTGCAGTGTTCATTCAAAAACATCACCTGCTGGTTAAGCTCATTTGTTCCTTCCCCTAAATTCAGAGTTGAGCTTTACTTTAAGTACCATTTATTTGCTTATGTTTTAACAAAGGAATAGAAAAGTAGGAGGCACACATTAGAAACTTTTCCTTTGCTTTCCTGTATCCCAGCGAGTACAATTTTAATACTGGATCCTTGGTGCTCAGCTCCCCTCCCTGTTGCTATCTATCTCAGCTAGTACTAGCTTCTTCCCCTTCTGTGAACAACGGAAGACCCTTCTCACCTCCTGACTGGTGTTAAGAGTCGGGGTGGGCCATTATCTGCATGCCCATGACTGCCAGCTCCTTGCTGTTTCTTCACCCATCCTTGCCTGACCTCTTCATCCCCATCTCTCTCCTGCTGTTTCCTGTATAGAGAGGGTAGATCAGAGTAAGCCCGAGTTCTAGCTCTCTGAGAAGCCCAAGACACCCATCTCTATACCTTAGCCTCTTTCCTCACTTATTCCCCTACACAGATTTTCCAGCAACTCAGGTTTCCTGAATTCCTGGAAATCAGTGTAAGAGCACAGAATTTGAAACAGAAAGACATGGCTTCACTCCTAAGCCTGATCACAGTAAGCCACATAATCCTGGGCAAGTCTTAGACAAGTATCTCTAGGCCAGAGCATATAAGTATTGTCATAGCACCTATTGTAAAGTGTTATTTTGTGGGTAAAGTCCATTAATGACACAAGACTTTGCACACAGTGTTTATACCGCCAAAATATCATCATGGCAGATTACTTTTTTTTAAATTAAATTCAATTTTATTGAGATATATTCACATACCATACAATCATCCATGGTGTACAATCAACTGTTCACAGTACCATCATATAGTTACGCATTCATCACCCCAATCTATTTTTGAACATTTTCCTTGCACCAGAAAGAATCGGAATAAGAATAAAAAATAAAAGTAAAAAAGAACACCCAAATCATCCCCCCCATCCCACCCTAATTGTCATTCAGTCTTTGTCCCCATTCTTGTACTCATCCACCCATACACTGGTTAAAAGGAGTGCAATCCACAAAGTTTTCACAATAAAAATATGGAACGCTTCACGAATTTGCGTGTTATCCTTGCGCAGGGGCCACGCTAATCTTCTCTGTATCGTTCCAATTTTAGTTTATGTGCTGCCAAAGCAAGCACAGCAAATCACTTTCTAAATGCCACAACACTATTTGAAAATCCCCAAATATCACATGGGCTCAAACATGTCCACGTGTTGACTCGGGCCTCCAGTGGGGTGTTCTGTCCCAGCCCAGGAGACCCCAAAGCCATTGGGCCTTTCGGGTACCAGAGAGTGCTGTGTCCCTTTCTACTTCACTGCCCACCAGAGCCATTCTGTGGCCACCCAGAAATGTGGTCATTGCTTCCCAACTTGGAGACCTGTTTATCTCTTGGCACCGAAGCAGCATTACTGGTGGCCCAAATCTCACATGTAAGTAAGCCATCAGCAGTGTTCTCTCGCTAAGCAATGAGGCAGGCCACAGGGGTAGGCTTGGAGTTGAGACTGTATTGCTCACCAGTTCTCATCTCTCTAGCTTCTACACTGGGGACCCACACCCATAAGTACAACCTTGAACACAGACTACCTTGAAGAGAGACCACTGGAGGGGTGGCTCCCTCCTTATTCAGAGCTCAGGCTCATCCAAGACCAACCTAGCCACTTAATAATTACTATAATTGCCTGGAGTTCTGAATGTACCTAATTCTGTAAGGGAATCTTTATCTATATGGGGTATAATTAAATTTAAGAAAAAATAAGAAAACATTTCTAAGAGAATCTTCCTTCTCTCTTTTCGCAAACAAGTCTCCTACTTTGTATCCCTACACTGAGTGAGGCAAGCTTGCTGTGGATGCATTACCACAAAGGAAAATGGAAAGAACAAAGACTGTCATTTTCCCTCTCTCTGATCCCAGTGGGTTAACACCGGATAGAAGCAATCTTTTCTAAAGCCCCAACCAGCAGGGACCCTCAGAAAAATGGATGTCTGTAAACAGCTTGAAAACCTCTGCCACTGTTGATTTTATGCTCTCTACCATTCAAACCTAGGGTTTGTGGGAAGCATTCAGAACCTCAAATCCAGGCTAGCGACTTCAAGCTATAGGAGATCATTCAGTCAACAAATCCTTGGGGCCGGGTTCTGTTTGGAGCTGAAGATGGTGATATGAAGAAGGCATAGCCCATGCTCTCTGGTAACCCATGAGTAGCATGGGGGGAGTGAATGCAATCCTATATTCCTAACACTTCCATGGCTGAGAGAAGCGCAGGCTATTATAAGGGCAGAGGGGAGGGCTTCCTGGAGACCATTGTAGGTACAGATTCTGTGTTGTGGGTCAGGGTTGAGTTTTCTAACGGTTTCCTGAGATCCATTTAGTTTTGCTCTAGTGTGAATGAGATTACTAAAATAGACAGAGAAAACAGCATCACGATATTTAAATATACGATTACCCTTTCTTTATAAGTACTTAGCTGGAAGTGTCTTAGGATGAATACTAAAGCATGTATCTGTGAATGTAGACCATATTGGAAACAGATTTACTGTCCCAAAGTGTAATGCTTACTCAGCCATCTGATGAGATTTGAGCACTGAACAGTTTGAGAGGGATGCATAGAGCTGTTTTATTACAAGACGCTGTTATGAGTTGTAGCAGCTTTCCTTATGCTATACGGCTGTCACCAAACAAGTTACATGAATATAAGCAGTTTTATTTGCAATTCTTTGCTTACATTTTCTTAGCATATTTGGATTATGGCTTCTCAAAGCCCCACTTATTCTCTTGTGACAGTCCCAGGGTATGCTTTATTCAGAACCAAAAGGAGCCTTTAAAATATTTGTAGAAAGTCCTCCTTGGGGTATGCAGTGTTTGTGTTTGTTGATGTTATCACCTGGTACTCATTTAAAAAAAATAAAGGAAAAAGAAGCATTTTCTACTCTCATATATCATGTATTTATTTCGGGGGAAAACTTAATGAACCCATTAATTAGCCTCGTATTTGATGCGGTTGCCGTGATTCCTGAGTAGGAGGTTTTGCACTTTATAAAAAAAAGTTTTGAATTTCATTTGATCAAGATTGAACCTGCAACAGCTAAAAGAAGAGAGAATTAATTTCATGTAAAAGATTTTCACCAGACTTGGTTGTTACCTACAAATTATAGGCTGGAAAATTAGTGTTGCTGATTCCCCTTGAATGTGTGAAGTAAATCAGAGAAATTGATGACATTAATAAAAATTATAACAGTAGATTAGCTTATACTAAATGTAAATAATTGTTAATTTGGGACCTGAATGAACCTTGGACAGCTAGGGACTTAGTTTAAACCCAGTTTATTCTTATTTTATTAAGCATCCTTTAAGTCAAATTAATTGCATTATTAAAAATTACAATAAATATTTAACATACAATGCTCAGTACTCAAAGTCTTCATCCTTCTAGCTAGTTTGGAAGATGGAATGTTCCTTAGCAGTTAGCTAGGCCCATTGTTGGGGGGATACCAAGCTTCACTGGGGAGTAAAATGGGGTGCAGGTTACTAGACAAGGTTTTGGATAATTGGTGTGGGGTGGGGTCAGTCTTTAGTGAGTCTTTAAAATAACTTGCACTGGATTTTTTTCCTGGTTATAAATTCATTCCATACCCATTATAAAAGTTTGAAAATAACAAACATATAGAGAAGAAAATACAAACAACCCATCATTTTACTTCCCAGTAACAATTGCTATTATCATTTTGATATATTCATTTTCTAGCCTTTTAGTTGTTTGTATGTGTGATGCATTTTCCAAAGTGGAATTATAGTATATGTGTTATTTATACATCCCCCATATAGATAAAGATTTAAATCCTTACAGTATACGCTCTTACTAACCCCCATAACTGGAATCATGCTCTTTTTACTTATTATTTCATAAACATTTCCCTTTTCTTAAATATCTTCATAAATATGGTTTTTAAAATATAGCTGCGTAGTATTAGATCTTATTGGTATATCACACATTAGTTTCTATTGCATCTTTGTTCTCATGGACTTTCAGTTTGCATGAATTTTTTGTTATAATAATTCAATGAACATCATTATACATAAATCTTGTGCTTGTCATCCATTTCCCAAGAATACATTTGTGAGTATTTTAAATTATGTCAATGTACTAGGGAAAAGAAGAGCAAGTGGGCGAAGCTTCAGTATGGGTTGAAATATTTAGGACATGCCTCTAAAAATGAAAACCATTTTTAGAGAAAATTTGAATTTTACTTATAAATCATATCTTAAATTTTTCAGCTGTGCATTCAGTAAGTGCCTCACATAATATTCTATAATGTGTCATTTTGCTGTAATGAGATTTTTTTAAACCAGTATTAAATTGTATGAGTGTATCCTATTTCATATTTTTCTGGAGCCCAGTTAGGGGGGTTAGTAAGAGCCTGTCCTGTAAGGATTTAAATCTTTATCTATATGGGGGATGTTTAAATTTTAAAGTCTTTGCAAGAGTATATTCCTTGCCTTTTCTTCTCTATGAAGTGTCCTACTTTGAATCCTTGAACTGAAGCAGGTTTTTTGCAATGGCATCTTAATTGCTAAATCCTAGAAAATTTTCAGTTGTAGCATGAATATAGCTTTAAATTTTCTCAAATGAAAAAAAATTGTGCATATAAGTGCATAAATGTACACATACTGCATATACACGTATTAAGTGTTTTAATCATAATAAACACAGTAAACACATTAAAATAAATTTACATATTTGTTCATGAATATATATATATAAAATGATATAATGTATATTAAATGTATGTTATGTTATTCAGAGAGTTTATCCAAGTGATCTGATTGGATGTTGTGATATCTTATAACTGGATGACCATTGGAACAATGAATAATAAATGCTATAATCCCTGTAGTAATCTGGTTTACTTATATGTCTCCCCTTGCCCTTACTGTAAAGTATTACTTAAATTTTATCTTAAAAGGAACTTTTACACAGTGTTCAGAAGCATACAGATGACCAGCACAGAAATAAAATAAAATAAGCCAAGAGATAAAGGCAGGGCTTGCTGGATTTTTCAGTCTCATTTTGTATGTGGCTGTGGGAAGCTTTCCACCTATACAGAAAATCATCCCTAGGGAGGGCAGTGTCATGATACGAGAAAGAAAAAAAAAAAAAAAAAAGAAACGATAAGTGATTCCCATGGGAAAAATAAGTCTTTTGTGAAAATTAATCCGAGCATGTTACAACATTTGCCACATATACCTGAACAAAAGAAAAAAAAAATGTGAGAAGATGCTGTTACCCTGTGAAGTTATCTTTCATAACCATCTCTTTCATTTTGCATGACACCTGCCGCGGTGATTCAGCATAAACTGAGATGCTTTGGGAGGGTTCAGCAGCTGAGTAGCCGGCACATACTGAAGTCTGGACCCCTGAAGACAGGACCCTCCAAAGCAGAGGCTGGTGAGAGGACAACGCTGCCCTCTTGCGAACTGCACCCTAACTTACTGCCACTAACCGTGCGACCTTGAGAAGTCACTCAGCCTCTTTAAACCTTAGTTGTCACCCCAAAAATGAGGCTAAGGGAGGCACAGATGATCTCACTAACCCCATCTATGCCTTTATG
The DNA here is from genome assembly GCF_015220235.1 of Choloepus didactylus. Classification (NCBI taxonomy): domain Eukaryota; kingdom Metazoa; phylum Chordata; class Mammalia; order Pilosa; family Megalonychidae; genus Choloepus; species Choloepus didactylus. The sequence goes on along the minus strand of NC_051327.1, from coordinate 8,231,309 downwards.
TAGACTCAGTTCCAGCTCTACACTGCCTTGATAGACTTTGAATATATCTGGTCATATTTATTTCCACATAATTAATACTATATTATTCATAATCTGCTGAGGGAGAACAGCAGCTATCTTTAAATGCACAAATACAGGTGAATCCCATTTGGGTAAAGAACATCCACATTTTCCAAAATGGGGCATCGTTCTTACCCAATAGGCCCACCTACTTCTTGCACTAGATGCTGTTTTCATGCTCACCAAGATTCTCTACCAGATCACGTCAGTCTCCATCCCTGGGCCAGTGGGTTATGTTTACAAATACTGAATGACTGACTTAGCCTCTCAGATTTCCATTAGAGTGGCAAACAGTGTTGTAAAGAGACAGTGCATTTTGTAAGAGATTCGTAGGAATATTAAATTATACATATGTGGGCTCAGAAATCTCTTCCTTTAGGTTTTCACTTCTTGCACTCCTGAGGAATTGAATGTTTGTTCTTCTATTATGCTTATCAGTAAATTCTTAATTTTGTTAAAGAAAAAAAAAAATCCAGGGCAAGTGCTTACATTATCACCATAGTCTGCTCAAAGCCTGAATTTCATTAAGTAGATTGTTAATAAAATGAGGAATGATATATCAAAACTGCAATGCTGTGTCTCTCAAAGTTAATGAAGAGTTATAATTTTCTAGATGACAAATTAAAAGGCTGTTAAAATGGTTGGTAAGACTGTCAATGGATTTAGCAACATTCCAATTAAAATAGAGCTTTAAAAAGAATTAAAGTCTTGAATTTGAAGAAATTAGAAAATATGTTTAAATTGTGATTTAATATAGTTAGGAGCCCTGGAATCTTTACATAAAATGAGATAGATATCATCTTAAAGATAGCATGACACATTTAAGAAAAAGTGGACATCACCATCCAATACAATTTCACAGATTTGGTCAGTAATTTAATTGCCTAAAACATTAAAATTATATTTTTAATTGTAGAAATGTTGGAGCAATAATAAAAATAAGTTGATAGATAATATATATTATATTCTTATGTACATGTTAAATGTATATTCTTAACATTAGTAATATATTTACGTATCACTCATTCCTAACAAATAAGCAGTTTTCATTTTTTCCATTTTTGTGCTAACTCTTCTCCATTTAGATACATTTTTACATATAATAGTTATATTTTTGCATGCTCTTTATCAATTATGTTTCAGTTTTACATATACTCAATGTTTCTTTTTAATCTTTGACTACCACATTGGATCAATGTACTAAATTTTACCTAACCATTACCAAGATCTTAAGTAATTAGGTTGCTTCCAATTTTTTCCCACTATAATAAATAAGATTCAATAAACAATTCCATATACTTTTAGAATAAGTTTCTAGAAATGAGATTAATGGGCCAAAGTTAATGAACACTTTTGTGGCTTTTGAAACTCTATCAAATTGCTTATTAAAGGATTTTTAGCATTTTCCACTACCACCAGTTATTTAACTACAGGTGTAATAAACTATAAGCAAGACATTATTAGATTGCATCATTATTTTATAATTTTTGCAAAATTAATACATAAGATGGTACCATATGGTTGTTAATTTATTTTTTAACCAACTTGCCCCATGAATTTCACAGATAATTAGATAACATGACCATTTTTTTCTCTATTTATTTGGCTTTCAGCGTTTTATTCTTTGACAAGTGGTAATATGTAAGGTGGCCCACATATGATGCCATATTTTCTGTTAATAGATTTTTGAGGTTTCACAGAATTAAGATTGAGCTTAGCTCAAACAGAGGTAGCCACGGAATGAATAAGTTTCTGTTTCCAGAGATAGTATTTAGTATAGCAAGATAGAAAGTGTAGTCGAATCAAGAATAGGCATAGTGAGTATGATTTTTTTCAAGTGGTACTAAGCTTGAAAATTGACCCTTCCCGTGAGTCTTTCAGGAGCTCTAAAATCCCTCCTATTCCCAAAGCAAAGTTGAGGGAGAAACAGAGGACAGAAAGCAGAGCCCAAGTGGACAGGTCCTCTCTGGGTAGCTATCCGTGGGCATTCAGCAATGTACAAGCAGTGGAGGTAGACAAATCTTTTTAATGTTTCCCACCTTTGCTAGGTAGAGGAGTAAACTACAAACAACTGTAGCTAGAGTTGTAGAAATCCACTTGGCGAACCTTGTGTTCACTGCTCCTCCCCTGGAACACTCCTATTGACATGGCTCACTCTCTCAGTCCCTTCTGGTCTCCTCAAATGGCATCTTTCCCTGCCCACTCTCTATAAAATACATAACTCCCTATTCCCTTTTGCTCTGCTTCATGCATTGCTACCTGATACTGCCATCATCCTGCTTATCTGTTTACTTATCTACCACGAGAATGTGAGCTCCATGAGGGCAGAGATTGTTTTTATCACTTTTGTTCACTACTGTATATTTAGAACCTGAGAGAACAATGTCTGGCACAATAAACATTTGGTGAGTGAGTGAATGAATGAATGAATGAATCACATGTGGAAGGAAAACATACCCCAACTGTTTGATATATCAAAGCCAATACAAATAAATGACCATTCCAGTGTAGACTTGTAAAAAAAAAAAAGAGGAGCTGCAGCATTGGGACCCAGAATCTTGCAGCAAATGGTGCAGACACAAGGCACCTATCGGAATGGCAGATAAAACTGGATCTGGAATGAAACCTTTCCTATAGCTATGTCCATGGGTTTCTTCATTTCTTACTGAGGAAGTATTGGAGGTAGATTCCAGAAGCTCACTATATTATCATTTTCAGTTAGCCATAGGTATACATACAAATCCACATAAACTGCCAGTTTGTATATGCACAGAAGTACATATTTGTATATGTTACATATACATGTAAAAATTATGCATACATTCACATACCCACACGTGTATGTGTGTATGTGCCTATTGTTTAAGTGAACTTTAGTATAGGCTATTCCACTGAGTCGAGTTATTCAATCTCGGCTAAAAGTCTTCTAAACATCTTTTAAGAATTTCTTGAGATATTGCAATGGAGGGAAGCCTGGAACAAGTGAATTTCATTTGACAATTGCAGTTGGAATTCTGGTGCTCAGACTATACAGGCCAAAGGAAAGACATGTTATATATAGTTATGCTTTATTATGGCTAATGATGCTTTTCTGATAATTGCTGAAAAAAAGAGCACACAGTCTGGTGATGCTCCAGCCTTCCTCTACATGCCCCCAAAACCAGTGGCACCCATCTGATATCCCAGCCCTTTGCTCATCGTCCATTGGTCACTTTTCATCATATTGAAAACTTGGAGTATTGTAAACCCTTGACTTTTGTCTGACCCACACTTCCCCTAAACCAGGAGCCTTCCCTAAACTTAAAATGGCTGTGCTGGTTTGAATCTATTATATATCCCATAAAAGGCCATGTTCTTTTAATCCAGTCTTGTGGGGGCAGACCTATTGTGGGTGGGAGCTTTTGATTAGGTTATATCCATGGAGATGTGACCCTGCCCATTCAAGGTGGGTTATAATTCCCTTGCTGGAGGCCTCTATAAGAGGATAAAAGGTGGAGATATTTTGAAGAGAGCTGAGAGAAGCTAAAATATGTAATCCAGGGTTTGCCCCTGGGAGAAATTAAGAGAGAAGCTAAGACAGAAGCCCAGAGACGTTTTGGAGAAAGCCATGGAAACCAGATGCTAACCCCGGGAGAGGCCCAGCACCTGCCTTCCCATGTAACAGAGGAACCCCAGATGCCATCAGCCTTTCTTCAGAGAAGGTACCGTCCTGTTGATGCCTTAATTGGTACATTTTCATGGCCTTACAACTGTATATTTGTGAACTAATTAACCTCCATTGTAAAAGCCAATCCCTTTCTGGTAGATATATTGTATTTCAGCAGCTTTAGCAAACTGGAACAATGGCCATAATCATCAAAGGCAGAAAATCTGCTTCCTCTGAGCAGTCAGTAATGAAACTAGAAAGACTCCTTTCATTATGCTCATGCTTCTTCTTATTTAAGGACAAGTCTTTGGTATTTTGCCCTGAAGATCAACTTATTTTATTAATTTATTTAATCCTTATTCATTTCTGAGACTTTTTTTTTTTCTCTTTACTAAGTCAAATCAGCGCTAAACTGTCTGTGTGGTCATTATATATCTCAGCTCTTCTTTTAACCTCCCATAGAACTGCGAACCAAAATGCTAAAAGACCAGGAAAAGACTAACTCATCACCCCTACAGTTAGTCACTAAGGGAATTCAGTTCTTTCACCATCTACCTTGTCCCAGAAAATGGATCCCCGGGCATCTCTCTGTTACTCCTTTTGTGTGTTATGCTCAGTGGAAATTTTCCGTATCTCCATCTCCATGACTCTTCTGTTCGGGGCAATCTTTTAAGTCCTTCCTGTCATTGTGATCGTTACCAATATCACTGAATTAAGGTAATCAGGCTGCATTCATTGCGTGCACTTGGAACAGAAGCTGAAACCACAGGTAAAATTGAAATACCCAGTAATGGCCATTTCAGTGTCAGTTTCCTGTTCTTTTCCTAAAGTGCATTTGCTTTTGCTTTTCTTCCTTGCCTGCTGAGATTATTGTGTGGGTGTGAGAGTCTAAGGGCCGGGTTGATAAGTTGCAAAGGGAAAGAGTTGGGGGGAGGCCACACAGCTTGAAAAAATAAATACATAAAAATATATGGTGCTCTAGCATGCCCTATTGCCATGCCGCCATCACTACACAAGGATGTCCTCATATGTTAACTTCAGCATCAGAATTCTGAAGGCAGGGAAGCAAAAGTAGCTGCTGTGGGAGCTCCCTAAAGTGGAGCTGGGCATGACATTCTGAATTTTGAAATTGCAAACCCACAGTTCAGTAGGTTGCAGCAACATAGAATGCAGATGGCGTGTTCCTTTGGATTGTCAGTGTAGTGCTACAGTGTATATAAATAGCTTCGGTTCACTCCTTTTGGCTCTGTCACTGCCTTTTAACACCAATGTGTCAGTAAAGCCATGTTGCAGTGACAGTCATGTGTTGGTAATGGGGCTCAGAGGAGAGTACCTTCAGAAAGTTTGAAATTAACCATTTCAGAATAGAGGAGTTTTTAAAATCTGTTACATGTTAGAGAAATGAAATTCATGTTACACTACATATATCAAGTAGGGTTATTACAATAATTTGGTGTCACTTTATGTTATGGAGTTTAAGAATAGAAGAAGTCCTTCATTCTTTTTCAGTTTTTAAACAGATACATGTTTTTCGCCTACAACATGAATAAAATAGGTGCACGTTGTAACCACCTCCATGATTACACCATTTTCTTTTCATCTCTGAATATCGGATAATAGAGTCAGAGTAGATACAAGGCTGTAATTAATGTTAAGGCCTTCACTGATGCCCTGTAAGAATATGGCCTAACTGCTTTTCCAATAGCAACTGGATCAAAAAGGATAATTTCAGTTTAGAAATCAATATAGAGGCTTTTCATTTCAACGTACATCTTTCCCCACCACAGCCTCACTGGCCATTTGAATGAAAAATTAGATCCCCGACCCCCTGTGAAATTCCATGCTCCTCAGGTGTCCCCAACTTAATTTCTTGGTGACTAAAAGCCAACAAGTGGGATCTGTGTGTGTGAGACTTATTTAGAAAGTAAATTGTCTTGTTAAATGTTGTAAGTTATGTTTTTGAGACTGCCAGCTTAAGTTGAGGGACATAGAAGCAATGGAAGAACTGATAAAATAGTCTTTTCTTAGTAGAATTATCAGTTCTGGCTTGTGAATGCAACTTTCCAACTGAGGCTTTCCTGTATGGGAGATTGGAGTGTCAAACGTTGGCACTGCAGCAACATGTATAGGACTCATATGCACATTCACACACACACAAACATACCACCCCATACATGTTTAAAAGATTTATGAAATTTTAAACTATCTGTCCATGTATACATAATTGAGCAAATTAGAACTATGGCTTTACTTCACCAAGGATCCATCAGTGCAAGTTTAAGACTAAGCACATTTTTGTGGGGAAAAGCAAATTTTTATTTGTTTTGTTGCTATAGAATATAATGTAATTAAGGGCATGGACTGTGGGGTCTGATTTCCTAGTTCTGCTTTAAATTTCTCTAAGCTTGAGTTGTTGTTTTTAATGCATATATTAATAATAGCTTCTTTTGGCTTTTTGTGAGTATTAAATGAGAAAATCCGTGTAATGGCACTTAACACACCGCCTGACATTTAGAAGTCCTCAGCCAGTGTTAGCAATGATCATTATTCTGGTAATTACGTTTATCCATATAACCCAGGAATGCCAACAAGAGAAAAACAAAAGCAGACTTAGCTTGTCCATCTGCATTTTTCATAGGCTTTTTGAATTCTCTCCTGTGAAAATGATTTGTAGTCACAGACTATAATGCTAGAAGGAAATACAAAAATTTAAGCTAATCCTCCTGATTTTACAGTTAATTAAAAAAAAGAGGTCCAGAGAGATCTAGGATGTGACCTGTCTGATGTCACATATGTATTTGGAGGCAGAGACCATGTCAGAATGCCAGGTTTTCTCTAATCAGTGTGATTTCTGCTTTGACATGTGGCTTATACATATCAACTTCAGAAAGGTAGAGCAACTTCAATGTCAACTTCACTTTATTTGCAAACCTACTCAAAACTTATTAAATGGCTAAACCAAGGAACCAGTTGGAACCTCTGATAAAATCTATTAAAATAATCTAGGTCACTACTCTTATAAACTATATGCAATCAATCCTTGATCATTCATTCTGTGAATACTTATTTGGTGTATGTCAGGCCCTCTGCTGGCAGTGATGATAGCTAATACTTGTTAAGTATGTTTAATGCTCCAAGCCTACTCATGCCTGCTTTATGCTACACTTTCTTTCTATCTGAAGTCCAGAAAGCCTTGCCCTGTTCAACTTTTTTTGGGGGGTGGGGGGTTCAGGGAGAGTGGTTTCAACCCAGAAAACACATATTCTTGGTTGTAGTCTGGGTTCCAGTGTAAGCCCATTGTAAATTGTATCAATTTTAAATGTTGTTATAGTTAGGGTATGACCCAACTGAATGATGGTTGGCCTTAATCTGATTACTGGAATCCTTTATAAGCAGAAGAAATTAAGGCATAGTTAGAGAAAGCTAAGGGGAGGAGCTAGAAACCAAAAGTCAGCAGAAACCCAGAAGAGAATCAAAAATATTTGTGTAAAGAAGCATCTGAAGGGGACCATTATGTGTTGTATCTCAGCTTCAGTGGACTCAGGGCATCATCCTGTCCCTTTAGCCACCCACACCATGGAGAGATAATTCCTGCATTTCTCTCTCTAGGGACCATAAAGAAAGCACTTGGACTTGAATGCAGGTAGACCACATCCAAATCCCACTCCATTGCTCCATGGTTGAGTGACCTCCATCACACAACTTCTCTGCACCTTTCCCTTATTTGTAAACTGTAGAAAATATTTCCTACTTCTGTAGGGTTATGAAGATCAAATACAATGACTCATATCAAATGTGTCCCACAGGGCTCAAAAAAATCGAATTCCCTTTTCCTACCCCTTATTTTACTCTCCCAATTCTCCCCTGAAGGTGGAAAATAAAACACTGTTGTCCAAAAGAAACACAGGAGAGAATCAAGGATTAAGTGAATAAAGCTGGAATTTTCCTTTTATGTACTTAACCAGTGGGTCATTCAAGGTACTTCACAATTTGTTGAGAGAACCATTAAACACCATTAGTAGGTCATCTGCCACTGACTTCAAAACTATACTCTTTAAAACCCAGCCAAATAGGGAAATCATCTTAATAGCTCCAATCACTTTGATTTGGGCCATAAGGCCATGGTGACAGATGCACTAAGCATTTTATAAATATGGGGGTATTTCCTTTAGCGGGCATAATTTGCAGAATAGAAATGGTCATGTGCTATCATTATGTAATATATTTACAAATGCAAAACTGTGGCAGGGGCATTGTGGCCAAGGGGCCCTGAATCTTTAAGCACCTTGTTGAATGCCCTTTCCTTGTGATCCCGTCTAAATGACCCTCACATTGTAAACTGCCCGATATTTGATCTTTTTCTCCTTCAAATCCTGGAAGGAGGATTTATATTAGTACAGTGTTTAGAGCTGGACTGAACTTTTGAGACTAAATCTTTTAAAAGTCCTTTAACAATGAGATATATGATTGTAGCCCAAACTTCTGAATGTACATATAAAGAAACAAAGATTTTGAACAGTGAATTTGGTTGGTATGGTTAAGTGGGTAGTAAACAGCTGGTTCAGAATTTGAACTCAGATCTTTCTAGCCTAGTTAAATTGGAAAATAAGGCCATTGTCTTTGCTCTTTATAGATAAGGCTGTGTGTGTGTATGTATGTTTGTGTTTGTATTTGTGTGTGTGTATCCCTCTAAAAAAGGGGAGATGATGAGACCTCTGTAAATTCATGCAACTGAGCTTTTATTATTTTATTTTTCACTAAAAGCAATCAGCTTTTCATTCACTGATAAAAATTATATGTGTTCATTTTTTAAAAAGATGCCTCACCAATATGGACTAACTACAATGTGTAAACATAGAATTGAATCTTAGAACATAGCCTAACGTGGACATAATAATTGTAATAGTCCCTAGATTGTAAGCTCTTACAGCAGTTAACTCTATCCCTGAATTGTAAGGCCTATCTCTAAACTTTGAGATGCTAATCCCCTAGCGTATAACCTGATTGGTCTCTGGAACAATGCATATCTCTGAGACACCTGAAACTCAGAGCTAGAGCTCGGCAGATATGAATGTCAGTATTAGTGCATATAGCCACTGTCAAAAAAAAAAAAAAAAAAAGCTGAAAAAGAGCCCAGACTTCAATTAGTGATATGAATGAAGCAGGTCTGGTTAAGACCAGGGCACGCCAAGCCAAAGGGTAAAGGTTGAACCTGATTGTGTTTTAAAACTTCAACTTCCATATGAGACCAAGGGAATAGATACCTTTTTGGTACAGGATCTAAATTTTCTAAACAGTACAACTCTACAGTCAATTTGTTCAAACACCACAATTGCATGGAACTTTGCATAGGAAGTGAGATATGGTAGGTTAGTATAGGCTGGAGTGAAATAGTGACACATCCTACAGTAATTTGGGCAGATAATAAAAAATATATTTACAGCCTCCCCCTCCCCAGCCCCAAGGATCTGGGGGAAGGTGCAGATGTGTTGGACATCCTCACCTGGACTGGTGTTGATGTTGTCACAAACATTGGGACTGGCGGTTTGATGTGCTGAGCCCTCAAGCATGGGACTTGCCCTTATGAAGCTCATTACCACAAAGGAGAGTCTAAAGTTGTATGTAATGGTGCCTAAGAGTCTCCCCTTGAGTACTTCTTTGTTGCTCAGATGTGGCCCTCTCTCTCTCTAACTGAGCCATCTAGACAGGTGAACTCACTGCCCTCCCCTCTACGTGGGACCCGACTCCCAGGGGTGTAAATCTCCCTGGCAATGCAGAGTATGACTCCCGGAGGAATGGGGATAAAAACTAAAGGACAAATGGGGTGGGATGGGGGGATGATTTGGGTGTTCTTTTTTCACTTTTATTTTTTATTCTTGTTCCTGGTTCTTTCTGATGTAAGGAAAATGTTCAGAGATAGATTGTGGTGATGAACGCATAACTATGTTATACTGTGGACAGTGGATTGTATACCATGGATGATTGTATGGTGTGTGAATGTATTTCAATAAAACTGAATTTAATTAAAAAAAAAAAGTCAATTCAGCAGAATATGAAAAAGCCCAAATCCCCTGAAATTCTAGAAATAACATCTATAAATATTTTGGTAAATGTTATGTTTCAAATTTCATAAAAATATACATAAACTTCGTTATTTGGTTGGTCTTAGTACCAGGACTTACATTTGAGCTGAGAACATGGTGTAGGACATGTTGTAGCATGGTGCAGCACAATCATTCTCATCAAGTGTGATTCCCTGGAGCAGCACCACCATCACCACCTGTGAATCTAAGAAAAATGCAGATTATCAGGCCTAGCCAAGACCTATTTGAATCAGAAATTCTGGAGATGGGGCCCAGCAAGCCGGGTTTTAGCAATCCCATCAAGTTAGTCTGATGCATGCTCAAATTTGAGGACCTCTGGTACAAAGCATAATCTGAAAGATCTGTGTTTGAATTCATCTTAGCTATGCCCATTATTAGATTCTGAATTCAGGTAGAGTGGTTGCCTAGCTCTGAGCCCAGGTTCCCTGTGGTTAAGTGAAGATACTATTTTTCTCGAAGCATTGCTGGGGGTGGGGTAGAGATAAATTGTGTGAAGTATCAAATACAATGACTAGCCCATTTCAGGAACTCAGTCAACGATAACCATTATATGGGACCATTATAGCTTTGGTCAACAGTACAGATGCACAGTTCTGTTTTTGAGATATATAGTAGTATGTGCTTTAGGAGGAGACTACACTGTAGTTGATACTGAAAATTTGCAAACAGTATTGCAATCAGAGAAATGTAATCACTGTCTATTTCAGAATTTGAAATTCTCAGAAACATATAATTATTCTTTACTCATTAAGTCTCCTTTAGGAGGAAAGTATCTAATTTTTCCAAATTGTTTTACTCTGTGTAATTTAAGCTAATATTTCTTGTCATGAGATTCTGCAAGCAAAGCCCCATTTTGATCATACGACTCTGGACCACAAATGTGAGAGTATATGGACTCTATCTCTCTCCACCTGCGACACAAAGGAAAGACCTAATCAGAGCCAGGTAGTTAAATTCCTCTTCCTAAAAGATTGACAGTCATTTGGACCACAAATGCAGTTGGGTAGAATATAGGTATTCTACTACCAGGTAAACTGGTATTAAGGAAAATGACTGAAATGAGTTGTGGGATAACGAAAATAAGATGTACTTAATAAAGTGCCAAACAACCTCCCTTTATGTTTACAGAAGGGTCCAGATGGACTGAATGTGACCAAACCTGGCCTAAATGGGCAAATTTTAAGAAACTATGTCTTTCAGTTTTACAATTTCAAGGCCTGTCAATTAGTAATAATGATGAAATAGTCTTTGGAGCCCCTTCCATTTCTGCTGCCTGTGTTTTAATCACCTTAAATTGAGAACAGACTACTATTAAAAACTTCCGGTGATTTTTCAGAAAGATGTTTAAAAAATAAACCAATAAAACAAAATAACGCAATGACAATATTTAAGTAAGAATATTATGGCAGATAAATTCTTGGAGGTTTGCTGCTAATGGCCACTTGACATTTTTAAATAGAGCATTTCAGTAAATCACTGAAAATTAGCTGACAAGAATTTATATTCATCTATTTAAATGATACTTATAAATAAATAAATATGGTTTAAATATAGTTTGAGTGATGCTGGTGTTTACAGCAGTAAATGTCCTAATGTAGGTTTTTGTCCTAATTTTGGTTCAATTCAACAAGCATGTATTGTACGTTTACTTTGTGCCACGTACTTTGCTAGTTCCTAGAGACTCACGGAAAAGTCCCGTTCTGAAAACATAGGAACTCATAGCCCAGATTAAAGTCCCTCCCCTTTTACCCCAGAAAACCTCCTTTCTTTCTTGAATAACATTCCACACAAGGGTATTTTCACCACTTCCAGATTAGAATTTAGAACTATTGTGCATCTCTTCTTAATTATGTCCCATGGATTTTGGCTTGCACACAGTTCTAGAGTTACATGCTGGTCAACAGTTTGTAGTAAATGCCACTGGGGCATTTTAATTATGTAAACATTAATTCATTCATTCCACAAATACTTCTTACACATTTTCTCCTCTAAGCCAGACGTTGTTCTAGGCACAGAAGCTACTAGCAGTGGACAAAAGACAAGATCTGAGCTGCGCTGAACTCGCATTCTCTAGTAGGGAGATCAACGAGTTTGCAGATTAATAAATAATTTCAGTTTGTGTAAGTGCCATGAAAAATAAATAAATAGAGTGATGGTACAGAAAGACTAACTGTGGAAAGGGCAAGGACAGGACCCTTTAGAGAGAGCTTTCTGAGGAGACTTCTCTGAAAGGTGACATTTGAATTAGGACCTGAAGCAATAGAGTAAACCTGGACTGTGGAGGTCAGGGTGAAGAGAATTCTGGGTAGAGGCATGATCTGTGTCCACCCCTGAGGAGGGAGTGTGTTCACTGTGGATGAGGAACAGAGAAGGTCAGTGTGGCTAGGTCTTCGTGGATGCGGAACAGAAGCTGTCCTACAAGATGAGTTTAGTGAGGATGACAGGAAACATTCTTTAGGCTTCAGGGCCATGATGAGGAGTTTGGCATTTCTTGAAATTATAATGGAAAGCTATTAGTTTTGAAGCTTGGGAATGACATCTGCTTTCTTCTTCAGCATCTGGAAATGACCGAGATTGTTAGTAATTTTATACATATTCTTTAAAATAAAATTATATTCAAAATAAATATATTTTAAAATATAAATTATATCCAAGTCCCTTGAAAGATTCAGTTGAAATACTGGGAAAAACCTCAAACTTATATCCAATCATCAGTTCATTTCAAGAAGTATTTATGGTAATGAAGCTACTAAACTAGACCCTTTGAAAAACATAGCAGTGAGGAAGAAATAACTTCTGTCCCAAGTAAGCCACTTGCCATTGGAGACAAGAGATTTTTATAATTACTCATCATATGAAATAATAATTTCTATTTTATGAAATAAATCCTTTAGACGTCTAAAGGAAGAACCAGCAAATTCTGAATAACGTTTTTCATTTATTGTAAGAATACTACTTCATTCTCAAAAACAATCCAATGGTGAACAAAACACACATGGCTCTTACTCTTATGTAATTTGGGGCCCAGTTAAGAAGGCAGGAATTAAATATGAACATTTAATCACATACTGGAATAAATGTGGAGAAGAGTGGCACGTAAGACAGTACTGGTGCATAGTAGGTACTCAATAAATAGTTGAATAAATGAATTGATGACTTAATGAATGAACAGTTGGGTAGATAATGGAACAATAGGGAGTGACATCTTTTAGATAACTTGCTCAGAAAAAGCCTCTCTGAGGAACTACCATTTAAGCTGTGACAGGAAGGAAAAAAAGGCATAATCAATTCAAAGATTGGGGGAAGTGAGGTGGCTTCTCAGCAGAGGAACCAGTGTATGAAGGTGCAGAGGTAGGAAAGAGTTCTAGGATGTGTCAGAAAGAGAGATGATATCAGGGAAGGGGAAAGTGGTGAAATGGGGCAAGGCACTGAAGTCCTGAAGGAGTTAAGAAGACCTAATTTCTGCAAACTAGGCTGGTACAATTGGTGATGGTGGAATACCATTTAGTATGATATTGCACTAAATTAGAATAAAAACAATGGTAGTTAAGGCTGAGATAGTGAGAGTAGAGATGGAAAGAAGCGGATAGATCGAAAGCTTTTGCAGACATAGTCAAGATGTGAACTCGATGTAGTGGGATGAAGCATTTTCTTTCTAACAGTCGTTCAAGTAAAAAATCTAGAGTTATCCTTGATTTAACACGGTATCAAATATGATATTGTTTAAACACTAGTTTCTCATAGAGTCAGAAACTAGGATACAGGAAACCAGGGGCTGGGATGGAGGTAGAGAATGGGGAGTTAATGCTTAAATTGGACAGAGTTGTTTTTGTTTTTGTTTTTGTTTTTGTTTTGCGAAGGGGGACCGTGCCGGTAGTTCTGGGGGCGGGGTCTGCGGCCAGCCAGCCCCCGCGGCCCCCCGGCCGAAGCCCGGAAGGGGCCAGTCTCCCTTCCGTCTCCGCCGGGGCTGCACGGAGGGCGGAGCTGTGGCCCGAGGACGCGACGCGAGCCCAGTTCCGGCGAGGAGGCCGCGCCAGTGGCAGCGATGGCGGCGGAGTCGGCGCTTTAAGTTGTGGAGAAGCTGCAGGCGCGCCTGGCCGCGAACCCCGACCCCAAGAAGGTGAGCTAGTGGGCTGCCCCGAGCCGGGGCGAGCGTTGGGCGCGGCGGGGCCCTTAACGGTCGCGGGGCTGATTCCGGACCTGCCAGGGCCGGGGGGCTTGGAGCCTGAGCCAGGCCCCGCTGGACTCGCGGACCCGGGGCGGGGAAGTTCGCCGCGGATCAGCCGCTCCCGGGCATCGGGACTCGGCGGGCCCGGGCTTTCCCTCTCTCCCGGCTTCCGGGACGGGGGCGCCCGCGGGCACCGACGGGATGGGGCGCGCTCGGGGCCGGACACCGCGTGCCCCGGGCTGCCGCCCCCGCCGGTCCCGGCCCGGCTCCCGCAAGCCGCTAGCCCCGGCGTCCCGAGCCAGCTGTTTCCTTTCCGGGGAGCTCGTCGAGGGGGCAGGCAGGGCGCTCGCCTCGGAGTTTACTCCTGCTCGTTCCCCGGTTCCTGCACTCCGTGCCGAGCTCCATTCCTCGCCTTGCGAAATGTCTAATTTCTTAGTGTCTTGATGTTCGTTCAGGGTAGGAAATGGTATTACCTTTACGGATTGGAGTCTAGGCTCGACATGTGGTTTTGCTGTTTCCAAGAGACATTTTTAATGCTTTGCGGCTTGATATTAGAACATTGACCTTTTCGCTTTCTCGGTGAATCTCTTTCAAAGCAAAACGAAACCTCCTGTCATCACAGCTGTACTCTTGGAAACTTAGGTTATAACTGAGAAAATTGGTGTAGTTAGAAGTTGTAGCTGAAATTTCTCCTGGCCTTGATTTTAGAAAGCTTTGATCTATGGTTTTTGGTTGCTGCGAGTGATGGACAACCATTTTTTAATTGTACCTAGCTCGTTAAAAAAAGTTAAATGCAGTCGTCTTCCTTCCCTTCTTTCTGTTATCCAGCTTGTCGATTGTCTTTGGGAGAGTATCTGGTGGATGTTAGAATGTTTTCATTGAAATCTATCAATTAAAACATCTAAGGTGTTTTTTTGACATTCGGACAGAGTTCTTTTTGAATGATGAAATATTTTGGCAATGGATGGTGATGATGGTAGCACATTGTGAATGTGATTAACAGCACTGGATTATGTATTTGGATATTAAAGGGGGAAATGTTAGCTTGTAGATTTGTTACTAGAATAAAAATTAAACATGCACACATGCACACACACACAGGCTGTAAAACATAAACAGGGAACCCTAATGTAAACTATGGACGATAGTTAATAGTATAATTAGAAAAATATTCTTTTATGATTTGGAAAGAGACATGGGAGATGAAATCTATGGTTTCTTACTCATAGTAGTGATCACTATTGATTTTTTTTACAGTTTGTGTAACTATGCAGTATACCTTTTCAAAGCTTTCTAGGTGAAGTCTGTGTGTGTTTATTACAGTGTTTTTTTTTTTTCATTTTTATTGAGATTGTTCAGATACCATACAATTATCCAAAGATCCAAAGTGTACAATCACTTGCCCCTGGGTACCCTCATACAGCTGTGCATCCATCACACTTAATTTTTGTACAATTTTTAGAAACTTTTCATTACTCCAGACAAGAAATAAAGTGAAAGATGAAAAAAGAAAAGAAGGAAAGGAAACTCTAATCCTCCCCTATCCCTAACCAACCCCCCTCAATTGTTGACTCGTAGTATTGATATAGTACATTTGTTACTGTTTATGAAAAAATGTTGAAATACTACTAACTGTAGTATATAGTTTGTAATAGGTATATAGTTCTTCCTTATATGCCCCTCTAATATTAACTTCTAATTGTATTGTCATACATTTGTTCTGGTTCATGGAAACGATTTCTAGTATTTGTACAGTTGATCATGGACATTGCCCACCACAGGATTCAGTTTTATACATTCCCGTCTTTTGACCTCCAACTTTCCTTCTGGTGACATATATGACTCTGAGCTTCCCCTTTCCACCTCATTCACACACCATTCGGCACTGTTAGTTATTCTCACATCTTGCTACCAACACCCCTGTTCATTTCCAAACATTTAAGTTCATCCTAATTGAACATTCTGCTCATACTAAGCAACCACTCCCCATTCTTAAGCCTCATCCTATATCTTGGTACCTTATATTTCATGTCTATGAGTTTACATATTATAACTAGTTCCTATCAGTTGAGACCCTGCAATAATTGTCCTTATGTGTCTGGCTTATTTCACTTAGTATATTGCCCTCGAGGTTTTGTCATCAACCCATTTTTTTTTTTTTTTAATACAGTTTTGTTCACTCACCATACATTCCATCCCAAGTAAATAATCGATGGTTCTCTGCATGATCATACATTTATGTGTTCACCATCTTCACCACTATCTATATACGGCCATCTACATTTCTTCCACAAGGCAGGAGGGAGAGTCAAAGAAGGTAGAGAGGCAAAAGAAAGAGGAAAAAAAAAATGACAGGAAGCAGCAAAAGGAAAAATAATCTTAAATCAAAGTAGAATAAAGAATCAGACTATACCACCAATGTCAAGTGTCTAACATGCCTCCCCTATCCCCCCCTCTTACCTGCATTCACCTTGGTATATCACCTTTGTTACATTAAAGGAAGCATAATACAATGATTCTATTAGTTACAGTCTCTAGTTTATGCTGATTGCATCCCTCCCCCAATGCCTCCCCATTTTTAACACCTTGCAAGGTTGACATTTGCTTGTTCTCCCTCGTAAAAGAACATATTTGTACATTTTATCACAATTGTTGAATACTCTAGATTTCACCAAGTTACACAGTCCCAGTCTTTATCTTTCCTCCTTTCTTGTGGTGTGTCACAGGCTCCCCACCTTCCTCTCTCAACCGTATTCATAGTTATCTTTGTTCAGTGTACTTACATTGTTGTGCTACCATCTCCCAAAATTGTGTTCCAAACCACGCACTCCTGTCTTCTATCACCCTGTAGTGCTCTCGTTAGTATTTCCTGTAGGGCAGGTATCTTGTTCACAAAGTCTCTCATTGTCTGTTTGTCAGAAAATATTTTGAGCTCTCCCTCATATTTGAAGGACAGCTTTGCTGGATATAGGATTCTTGGTTGGCAGTTTTTCTCTTTCAGTATCTTAAATACATCACACCACTTCCTTCTTGCCTCCATGGTTTCTGCTGAGAGATCCGCACATAGTCTTATTAAGCTTCCTTTGTATGTGATGGATTGCTTTTCTCTTGCTGCTTTCAGGATTCTCTTTGTCTTTGACATTTGATAATCTGATTATTAAGTGTCTTGGCGTAGGCCTATTCATATCTCTTCTGTTTGGAGTACACTGTGCTTCTTGGATCTGTAATTTTATGTCTTTCATAAGAGATGGGAAATTTTCATTAATTATTTCCTCTATTATTGCTTCTGCCCCCTTTCCCTTCTCTTCTTCTGGGACACCAATGATATGTACATTATTGTACTTTGTTTCATCCTTGAGTTCCCGGAGACGTTGCTCGTATTTTTTCATTCTTTTCTCCATCTGCTCCTTTGCATGTAGGCGGCTTTCAGGTGTTTTGTTCTCCAGTTCCTGAGTGTTTTCTTCTGCTTCTTGAGATCTGCTGTTGTATGTTTCCATTGTGTCTTTCATCTCTTGTGTTGTGCCTTTCATTTCCATAGATTCTACTAGTAGTTTTTTTGAACTTTTGATTTCTGCCGTATACATGCCCAGTGTTTCCTTTACAGCCTCTATCTCTTTTGCAATATCTTCTCTAAACTTTTTGAATTGATTTAGCATTAGTTGTTTACATTCCTGTATCTCAGTTGAAGTGTACGTTTGTTCCTTTGACTGGGCCATAACTTTGTTTTTCTTAGTGTAGGTTGTAATTTTCTGTTGTCTAGGCATGGTTTCCTTGGTTATCCAAATCAGGTTTTCCCAGACCAGAACAGGCTCAGGTCCCAGAGGGAAGAAATATTCAGTATCTGGTTTCCCTGTGGGTGTGTCTTGGAAAATTGCTCCACCCTTTGATGCCTCAGGTCACTGTGCTTTTCTGCCCAGCAGGTGATGCCTGTTAGCCTATAATTCTTGACTGGTGTGAGGAGGTATGGCCGTGTTCCCCCAGGCTCTGGGGTCTGGTTCTGAATGGAAAGGACCCCACCCCTTTTCTCTTAGAGAAGATAGATCCCCCAGGTGGAGGTCATTAGCATTTCAGTGGTCTCTCTCTCTGCTTGTGCTGTCTCCACCCTTCTCTGAGTCGCAGTCCTGGAAGCTGAATATGACTGGGGCTTTCTCCACTGAGAGATTTTATGCTCTGTTCTTGGGCATTCCTCCTAATTCAGGTTGGTGTATGATCAGTGGATGGTCTTGTTTGTCCCCCCGCAGTTATTCTGGGTTATTTACTAGTTGTTTCTGGTTTTTTGTAGTTGTTCCAAGGGGGCTACTTAGCTGCCACTCCTCTCTATGCCGCCATCTTGCCCCGCCTCTGTTTAATGCAGTTTTACTGAGATATATTCACTCACAATACAAACCATCTGAAGTATACAGTCACTGGCTCACAGTATCATCACATGGTTGTGCATACCATCCCATGATCAATTTTAGAACATTTTCATTACTTCATAAAAGAAATAAAAATCAAATCCTCTCATACCCCTTAGCCCCACCCCCCCACAATTATTGACCCATAGTATTGGTGTAGTACATTTTTTACTGTTGATGAAAGAGTATTAAAATATTCCTGTTAACTATAGCCTGTAGTTTACAATAGGTACATTTTTCCCTCAGACCCCTGTATTATTGACTCCTTGTAATAGTGTCATACATTTGTTCTAGTTCATGAAAAACCTTTTTTAATCACAGTCATTGTCCATTGTTAATCACGGACATTGTCCATCACAAGATTCACTGTTATAAATTCCAATGTTTTAACCCCAACTTTTATTCTGGTGACATACATGACTCTAAATTTCCCCTTTCCCACTGTTGATTTTGATGGACTTCTTTCTCTTTGAGAAAATGTCTTTAGTTCTTCATATCCATAATTTCCCACCACTTGTTTGGATCATTTGGTCATTTGGAATATGGAAATCTATGTTTAAGAATGTGGAACCACTTATCATAGCAGAGGCCATGTTATAGTTCTTGCTAAAATATCTGATATTTTTCAAAATGTCCCGTAATTCCAAAGTCATTGGATTTTTACGAAACCTCGGTTCTTGTTCTGTGTCTGTCACTTACCAGACATGTGACCTTGACCATGTCACAATTTTTCTAAACATTGTTACCCTATGGTAAATAATAATAATAATAATAATAATAATAATAATGTTATGGGAAGAGAACACAAGTGAGTAGTCTTCAAACATCTAAAGTGCTGTCACAATTATAACTGCCAACTTTAATTGACTACTTAATTAATGATGGGAGTTATGCTCAACGGATCTTCACAGTAACACTATCAAGTTGGTATGGCCACTGTTCCTGCTTTACTGTGGAGAAAACTGTGGATTAGAAAAGGTAGCCCCTGCTTACCAAAGTATACTTAGTTACTGGTGAAGTCTGTATTTGAATCCATGCTATCCAACTTTACATCTCATGCTCTTAAATACTTAGGCATAAGATACATG
This sequence comes from Choloepus didactylus, assembly GCF_015220235.1. Classification (NCBI taxonomy): domain Eukaryota; kingdom Metazoa; phylum Chordata; class Mammalia; order Pilosa; family Megalonychidae; genus Choloepus; species Choloepus didactylus. The sequence goes on along the minus strand of NC_051327.1, from coordinate 8,211,846 downwards.
ACTCCTGGGATAGAAAAGTAAGAGACTTGCAGCAGTTCCAATTCAATACCCAGAAGAGCTTTCAGCCTTCAGAGAGAGAATGAACTCTTTTAACAGCGAGTGAGCTCCCTGTCTAAGAGAGGTTTGGTCAGAGGTGGGGCATCCAGTGGCATCCAGTGCTTCCACTCACCAAGTAGTTGCCAAGGAGATCCACAACCTAAAATGGTGGCATATTAGAGACTTTCAGTTCCCTAATTGCCTTTGTTTAAATCTGAGATACTAAGAGTCAGCACAGAAACTTTTTTCCGAGCCCACCACTAAGTACCTCCTCTCAATTCCTGTAACATTTAGGATCCACGTCAGCGTTTTGCTATTCCTTATTTAACATTCACATGTTTATACTTTATTCCTTCACCTAAATTTTGAAGGCAGGGATTGTGTTTCATTCTTCTTTAGGTCTTTCTTCATGCATAGGCATAAACTTTGCTCACAACAGTCTTTTAAGTAATCTATAGAAGAATATTATGAAAAATAAGTTTGCTCAATCCTACTGAAATGCCAGTTGAAATAAAAAATTATTTCAAAAACTTGTATCTGAAAGGTGAAAAGTCCAATCTGTTAGTGACTTTCAAGATAGAAAGAGGCCCTTTAATGGTCCTCAGTGCACAACTGTGCCTACAGAAGTGAGGATATGAGGAATCTAAACATTCTTAGCCATATTTAAGAAATATTTATTTTCAAGACAAGAAGTTATGTTTTCTTAAGTTAATCAGAAACGATGTTTTCCTTTGATGAGAACTAAAGAGAATACCTCTTCCATTTGAAAGATATATTTTTTAAAGAGTCTATGAAAACAATGACGACAAATATAACTATCTAAGGGAACTTCCCTTGAAATAAATGTGATAAAAGTGAGACCCATTAAGTGGTGAAAACCACTGAGTCAAGCTGCATATAATTATCATAGAAGACAATACGCAAGTGGAGAATGCCGTTAATGATTTGTCAGAACCCGATTTGTGTGGAAAACAACCCAGAGTGCATTTACTCCTCCTTTTATGTAGCCCATCACAATGTAAAATTGAGGGGGCATCTGGCATTAAATACTCTATTTACAGAAATGCAGGAAAAAATCAAGATAGCATTTAGTGTATTGTTCTTATACAAAAGAGAAAGAAGAAAAAAATTGCCTTTATCGACCAACATATTCCAATTATGATGTTTTATTTAAATAATCACAAATGGGCAATCTGTTCAAACTTATTTCTATGTTCCCAGCATGAAATAATCCCCTATCCACTCAAGTTTTTCTATTAACCTAAGATGGGATGAGTAGAACCGTAATTATAGAGAAAAATTGGGGTGTTGCGCTGGCAGCTCAAAGTGTTGGGGCACTTGCTTTCATGGCCTTGGCAGTTCCATTTGTCTTTGTCGAGGCTCTATTTTCCCCCTCACTTTAGCTATGCTTTCCTTACGTATTTTAAATTAATTGTCAGTACCTTTTATGCCTTTTTTATGTTTTTGTTCTACATTTGTATGGATAGATGTTACCATTCTTTGTCAAAATTGCTTCCTCCGCCTTATGTGCATCTAAACTGCTATTGGATCCTCGTTGAAAGTTTCTTTGGGGAAACAGCACCCGCCTCAGCAGAAATAGCCTTTGTTCCCAGGAGAACAGCTTTCCGACAACTGAACCCCGGAGGCTTCTATACTGTGGGGTATGGGTCAGAAGAGAATTCATTTTATCTGGTCCTGAGAGCTGGGCTTTGCCGTAGTCTCATCCCCGTGAGTAGCTTGCATTTATTCCTTGGAATTCTTAATGTGCCCTGTCACTTTGGGAATATCCTATGCAGTAGTTTATTTGCTTTTACTGGGTTGAGTTAAAAAACACTAACCACAAAAATCAAACAAAAAAAACTCTAGCTCAACAAGGAAAATAGAGGCACTGAACAGCTGAGTACTTACACGTAGTCTTTCAGAGTTGTTGATTCAGTAGGTTATCTTATTAGTTTTCTTGTGTATTTCATACATATGTCAGCTCAATAATAATATTTTCTAGAGACACATTTATGAAGGAAGCCAATCATAGAAAGTACTGCGCATAGGCCTTATAGCTGAGTGCCGAATTGAGGAGGCAAGGTGATCCTCCAAGTTACATGCAAATCCAAGCAGAAAATCCGGTAAGGAGTTTGTTTAAAAGCAGAAGATTAAAGAAGAAATGAGTGTGGATTTAAACCCCAGAAACAACAGAGCATGGAATGAAAATTCCAAAATGAATCCATAAGCCGTTAACAAAATAAAAGAAATATTGCCAAGTGATAAAGGCATCGAGTAAAATGGATGAAGAGAGGAAACATGATTGGAGGAAGCCTTTCTTGAGGAAAAGGAAAATAAGGCTGAATTCCTAATGGCTTATTAGGGCAAATAAAAATAAATGGTGGGGACAGCCATTCTAAGTGCTTCAGGGCTCTGGCTTCCCCATTTTTTAGCTGTAGTACCCCTGGAACTTTTTCTTCACCTCTCAGTCTCAGTTTCCTCATGTGTAAAGAAGTGGGGAATAATGATGGTATCACCTCAAAGAATTGTTTAATGAGACTGTTTGCATAAAGTTCTTAAAATAATACTAAAGTATATATTAATTGGCAGTTGTATTTTTGTTATTATAATTTTTTTAGAAAAATAAAAATACTAGGCAACCTGTTCAGAGAGCTATATCCCACCCAAAGTCTTTCAACTCAAAATTAATTGCAAAGAAATTTAGAATTATTGTTTTATTTCCTCTGTCATTAAGCCAGATAATATAGGGCGCTTGCTTTTAGGGATGGGCAAGGGGTAGCAGGGCACCAGGAGAGTACCCCCAGTGAGGTGGGAAGGGAAGCTAGAGCTGCTGTTGCTTTCTGGTTTGTGGTTGCTGCAGATGTGTTTGGTGTTCTTTCCCCTTGGCTCCAAGGTGACGGACATGGATAAACCTTCATGGTGGGGAAGGTTATGTCTGTAAGAGTAGGTTTCCAAACAGTGTGTCTCTCCCATGGCTAGAATAAACTTGGACTCTTAAAAAATTGGGGAGATTTAGAAAATCTTTGACTGAAGGTACCTACTCTAGGGTCATGAATCCAGTGGTTACCCTGTTTCACTCTATATGGCAGCAGTTTTGGAGAAAATGGTTTTAATGGACTTATGGTAAAAACTTCAAGTAGTATAGATTACCTTCCTATATCTGATTATAAGTTAATGTGTGTATGCATTTTATCACAAAATATATGGCATTTATTAATTAAGAGCTACACTGATAATTGCAGATAATATTTCCTGAGTGCTTCTATGTGCCAGATACTATGTAAAGTGCTTTTATGAGGTATTTTTACTTACTCCTCCAGCAAAACCTTATGATGTAGAATGCTTTCATTACGCCGTCTTGACAAGAGAAAAACTAAGATGCAGAGACGTTAAGTAGCTTGATGTAGTTGACACAGTTAGAAAATAGTGGAGTTGGAGGTCCAGCCCAGGAAATCTGGTTCTGGCCCTGTGATCCTAACCAACACCTAAAACACAAATTGACTTTAAGGAAATTAGCACTTGCCCTCTGAATCAGATCAAAGGACAGTGGAACTTCCTTCAAAATTCCTTCAAGTTACTTCCGAAACCTTAAAATATACCTTTACTATTAAAAGTTAGTGTTTGTAAGTGAAATACTTGGTAAAATCATTAAGTAACTTTGCATGGGCCCTACCTCTTTCTGTGAAAATTGAAGTTAAGTAGCACTTTTTAGACTTGACCAGGCAAGTAATGCATTTGTCATTCCAGGAATGCCTGTTCAATAATGCATCTTCCTTTCCTTTGGTTTCCTTTCTTTCCTCGGTTTCTTGCTTGTCTTTGCCTTGCCTTGCCTTCCTCTTTTCTTTTCTTCCCTCTCTTCCCTCCTTTTCCTTTTCTTCCTTGCCTGTTTCTTCTTCCCTCCTCCTTTTCTTCCTGTCTTCATTGTTCTTTTAATTTCATTCAGGCCTGCTGGCTTTTTTGTGTTAGCACACTATAGGTACATAGCATTTTGGCATAAATGGCCGCCTTATGATACATTATCTGGTTTGCAGGTCACATTATTTGAAGTGGAGAATTCTGATGCTATCTTAAAAGAAAACTGAATCGAAGCTCTTATTTCCAAGCATGTTGCTATAGTTAGAATTTGTGCAGGACTTGGAGGTTTAAAAACTAGCAGAAGAGAAAGGTGGCACAGATCCTTTGTTGCATAGAATTTCAACTCAAATTTTGTTCTGAGCAACTCATTCTTATTGCCAGGTTGGAACCCCTGAGGTTAGTGTGGATAGGACTTCACTGTTTTAACTTGGAAGCCTAGCATACTATTGCTCCATGACTTCCTTAGGATACTTGTTTTATAAACATGCCTCTTCACTTCTACCTCTCTACAATTGCCACTTCATTTTGCATACATAATAATAAAGTCAGGTTTATGGCAGAGTCACATGTTAGAGCTACACAAGACCTGTCTTTTCTAACCCTTTATTTTAAAGATGAGAAAATTGAAGCAAACTGAGTGACTTGAGAAAGATGATATAACTGACTACTTAAAGGTACAGCCAAGTCTCAAATCCTGGTTTTTCAAATCCCTTCCCAGCTATTTCTCCCATATTTATCCCAACAAATCAAAATGACTATCAGTTGCTAGGGCAGCACTCTAATGTGGTTCTTAATAATTAAGGTCCTGATTCTGTGCAGTATTCTGAGGGGCCTAATGAATAAGAAACCCATGATGTCAATTGGAGTGCAATGTGATGAGCTATGTGTCATGTGCCACTTTTATCACTTATCACAGAATCTTCTCAGCTGCCCTATTGGGGATATTTACTATCATGACCCTTGGTCGACAAAGAAACTGAGGCCTATCAGGATAAATAACTTCCAGAAATCACATAACCAGTTCAATTTTAAGCCTATATTTTACTGATGCCAACCTCTGTGTAATGCTGCTTTTCAAGGAAAAATGTACCTGCAGTGATTTTAAGCCATTTCTCCCTTCTCCCAAACTAGAACACATGTAAACATAAACTTACATGCCCACAATAAGCCCTCCTCCAGAGTCTCATTAGATGTTAATCCTTTAGGGTTCTCCTTTCTTTATCCGGGTAGGGGTCCAGAATAGCAGGTGGGTGCATTATTTGTAGTTTCTCTATTTTTGCTGGTTGCATGCTGGAGCCAGCTGATATGGATGAGTCCTGGGTGAGCTCCTTGGAGTATATGCCAAGCCCATTGGCATATATTCTTTGGCCATAGCCTTTGATGAAGAACATAGAAACACATCTCTGGTGTGGGTGTTTCTGTTTTTGTTTCTCCTCCTCTGTTCTTTTCTATAGGAGTGGTAGAGATGGAGACTGAAAGAATTCAGTAGGCTGTCTATGAAGAAAGTTGAAGGTAGCCTCTCTGTTACCTGAAATAGAAGTCATGACAGAAATTCACAAAGGGAAATATGGACAGAACTGGAAAGCATTATAAGCCTCCTTATATTTTTCTAATCTGTTACAAAAGCACAGTCCAGCAAACTTAAATGTTAGTATACCAAATGTAGTATACAATAACATATGTGACACATAAAGCAGGAACAACAAAAATGAAGACAAGTAAGTTTACTGTCTGTTTTCCCTTCATATTTAAGAAAAAATTAAACATTCAGCAGAATTATTAATCTTTATTAAGTATCCAACATTTTCAGGCAAAAATAGTGTGCAATTTGATATTTTCACCCAATCTCTCGGCAAGTATATTGTAAATATACAATAGAATGAATAAAGAATGTTTTCAGCTGACTTGGAATATACAGAACAATGGACAGACTAGTTAAAAGGTAAATTATAATGGGAATAAGTGTTTTAATAAAGACATCAAAGAAGTGATTTGGGAATCTAAAGCAGGAAATAATTGTTCCCAGAGAGATTGGCCAAGGTTTTACAGAGGAACTGCCATATGAGGTGAGGCTTGTAGAATGAGTGGTCATCATCCAGATGGTGAATGGGGAGAAAGAGAACTCCAAGGCAAAGAGAGAGCCCAAGTGTGAAACCCTGATGTAGCACAAAGACCAGGTCCACTGTAGGATAAACCAGTTATGCAAAAGATGCAATATCAATGAGGAAGGAGACCAATAGTTAAGATTATAAAAGGTTCACACAAAAATATGGCCCATTTCAAATGCCAATCCCAGTGTGTTTGGACATTTTATTATAAATCAAGGAAGATCATTTTCTATTGTTCACCCTTACAAATCATAAAAGTGTGGGCAACTAACATTAAACAAATTAGGTGAAATCAAAATGCTGTCCCCAAAGTATCTTAGTAGTGGAGTGGTACATTTAAGCATGAATGAAATTTTGTGATTTTTCAGTAGATTATGAAGAGAATTGGGCAATCTAATAATAATTAAAATGTCTACATTGTCTCCCAAGTGACCGTATTTTTGCTTGTTAGTGGCTCTGTCATAAATGTCCACTATGCTTGTTAAGTGGACTGTAATAGAGCATTTCAAGATTTGTTGCTGTTGTTGCTTTTGCTTCTTTTTTTACCCTGTACAAGACTAGAGACTTTTTTCTTTTTTCTTTTTTTTTTCTTTTTTCCCCTGCAGGACTAAGGTTGTCATGTCAGTCTGAATAGGGTAAATTATGCTACTGTAGCTAACAACAGAAACTCTCAGTGACTTGAAAGAACACATATTTATTTCTCAGTCACACTCCATGTCCTCTGTAGGTTGACTAGGGACTTTGCTTCTCATCGTCCTCACTCAAGGGTACAGGCAGACAAAGCATTCACCATCTGGACCACTGCAGCAGAAAGAAAATCATATGGAGAACTAAACCTTCTCTCTTATTAAAGATAATCACTGATAATGACAAATGTCACCCTGTCTGACTTTCAATGGGCTAAAATACAGCATGTGGCTTTGCCTGCTTTTAAGAGAGGGTAAGAAAGTACAATCCTGCTGTATACTTTGAAGAAGGAGCACCTCAGTTATTTGGGAACCATCCTACCTTGCTTGTATAATCTATTTTTATAAAGTTTGATTGAATACAAGCATTGGAGATGAAACTATCAGAATGATTGATGCACAAGAAAGGTGATTTGGTGTTAAAATAGCATAAATCATACTAATTGTAGTGAGAAAATGTTAAACCATATACTAAATTGTTATATATGGTAATATATGCTCAAGATTCATATCCTAAAATATTTCTGTATGGGCTTTTTTTAATTAATTTAATGTCTATAAAAGGCTTTTTTTAAATAGATGTCTATAAAAGGCTTTTTTTTTTATTTAGTAGATGTCTATAAAAGGCAAGTCAGAATGGAGTAGAAATTGGAACTTGCTCAATTGTCACTTCTTCTCTCTTCTCCTTTCCCTCTCTATTTGCAGAACAGAGGCAGTTCTGCTGACACACTACAGATTCTCATTTGATATGAGGCCATCCCTGAAGATATTGTCAGTGTCCTTCCCAGGTCTCTGGTATCCTAGTTTGGGTCTAACTTTAGATAAGTGATAGGTGCACCACCATTTCTTCATTAACAGGTCACTGCTGGCTCAACCCTCAGTTGTTCTAGATTTATTTTTCCTTCAATCTTTACATTTTAAAATTAGAAAAGTTTTTAAATTTTGTGTTGGTTTATTTTGTTTTATTTCATTTTATTTCAGCTTAATACCCAACATTTAGTCACTGTTTTGTCCTAAGGATAATTATCTTTCTTTTCTTTCTGCTGCAGAATGTTTTTACCCAAAATGTCAGGCTATCCAGTGGGAAAGTCATTCAAGGTTAATCACTACATTTATTTATTTAGTATGTTTAAACAGAATTATCTAGCTTTATGTTGCAAAAAAAAATAGCCATCATTGCCTAGTTTTTATATATATATTTATTTTGGCTGTTTGTCCCTTGTTTTTACCATGAACAGTTCAGTCACCTGGTTTCTACTGTGCAGTTAAGTAATCCATACCGAGGCAGTGCCTTGTCTTTTATGAAGTACTTCACATTTGAGATTATTGAAAAACCTTCTGTCTTTAATTTCATAAAGGAGTAATCATTTGTCTGCCTGTTACTGTGGAAAATAAGGTTGTAGAGCTCTCTTACTCTCATCCAAAGGATGGCTCCGTTTCTGGAGCAAAGTAACAGTGGGAACATTGTCAGACTAATTTAGCAGGGGTTAAAGAAATTCATTCCACCAAATAGTTTCATCATATTACATTTAGTCATGTCTCTTTAGGCTCTTCTTGTGACAGTTCCTTCACCTTCCCTTGTTTTTTATGACCTTGACAGTTCTGAGGATTACTAGGCAGATATTTTATAGAATGTATCTCAACAGGGATTTGTTTGATGTTTCTCTCATGATTTGACTGGGGTAATAGGCCTTTGTGAGGGAGACCACAGAACTAAATTTCCATTTTCTTCACATCTTACCAAGGGTATATTCCTGTCAATATGAATCACTGTTGGGGTTGACCTTGATCACCTGGCTGAGGTAGTGTTTTACAGGTTTCTTCACATAAAGTTATTCTTCTTTTTCCTTCTTGTAACTGTATTCGTTAGTAGAAAGTCACACACCAGAAGGACTGGAAGTGATGCTCTACTAATTAAGAACAGAGTATCTACATAAGTTATTTGAAGTTCTGTTCAGGAAATTTCTCATTTTCCCCCATTTATTTATTCACCCAGTCATTTATTCATATCAGTATGGACTCATGGATATTTATTTTATGCATTGGATTAAAAATATATATTTTTTTTCTCAAAATTGTTCCTGCTTTTGGCTCTTGGGAGCTCTTTCAGTTGATTCTTATATCCCTTTGACATACTTCATCATTGTTTTGGTTTTTTTTTGTTTCTTGTTTGTTTTGTTTTTCTTTTTGAGCACTTTCTTATTTTCTGGGCACTGCAAGGTACTCTAGGCTTACCTTGATATTCCTTTCCTCCCACGGTCATAGAATAAGCCATTTCTCCAAGGAGTCCAAGTTTCCTTTTTGGGGAATGATATTAGTAAACACCATCTGGGCACTTATTGTGCTCCACTTGGAACAATTTTGATGTGAAATCTTCCATTCTCTGTTTTGATTTTGTTATAATCTTAGCTGATGATTGAGAATTGGTTGTTTCTCCAATTCAATGTGAAGTCATAAATTTTGTTTTATTTCCATTTACATTCTGTATGAACTTGGGGATTTTGCTTTCTAGATCATTTGCTTTAGTACTCTAGAATCAGGCTGATTTTAGCTGTTTTAAAAGAAAGGTTGTGATTCTTTTTTTAACTTCAAAAGAACATACCTTTCTTCTGCAGTCTATGCAGGTGTGAGGAAAATAATCAGAAAACAAATTCAAGTCGATAACTATATGCTTTTACTGAATTATTTAAAAATTGAATTAATAAAAGAAATTTGCTCATCATATGATCATTACTCATTAAATTAATTGATCTGAGACAATTATATTTTGGTATCATTTTTCTTAAACCCTGAATTAAGATGGTCTATATTTTGGCAGTTCTGTCTGAGAAATTTCAGATTACAGTAGAAGGCAGTAGGCGTGGAATGGTGATTTCACTGGGGCAAATAATATTGATCATATTGCGACAATTACCTTCATTATAAAATATGTTAATTTTAGAGCTGAAAGGGATTTTAAAAGCTATCGCCTTCAACTGAATCTCTTAAAATTGTGTGAAATGACTTGCCTAAGTCATTCATCTATCTAGATGCCTAACTAGGATCAGAGTTCAAGTGGCCTTAGAGGTGGACCCTATCCAGAATAGAGAAAATTTAACTCCTTCAAGAACTTCATACAGAAAGCTGAAAATGATTCAGTGAAGCATGACCATCTGAATTACATTTGCTATTTTTACCTAAAACTTACTGACTAGAATCAAGAAATTTTGAACAGAATTCCATCTCTGCTTGAAAGCAAATGTACTAGGGAGAAGTTTACTTATATAGGGGGAAATAAAATACACAGCTAACTAGGCAGTTTTTGATGACTTACCAAAAATGCATTGCTTTGAATGATACTAAAGATGAAAATGAATGTTTCCTAAAGAAAGGTAAATTCACTATGAATGTGTTGCATTTACCCTTTCTGGCAATCATCCAGGAATTTCTGATCTCATTACTTGGTTTCTCATTTCTGTCCCCTCTTTAAGATTCTTGGGATTAGTGAAAAGGAAAGACATCACAAAAGCTAGGGCACACCAGAAACTTGGAGAGGACGAAGATGTCACGTCTGCTCTTTAGTTTCTTAGAGAAGTATTTCCCAAACCCCAGAGAGGGAAAGAGTGTTGCAGCCACCTGTCAGTACCCTTTCTGAAGGTGATGGTGGGCAATGGGTGCCTACTCTGAGCTGCCAAAAACAGCCCATCACAAGTCTCCTCTCTCCCCTGGTGTTACAGCCCTAAATGAGGTTGCAAAGGGACAGAAGGACAGAACACACGATCTCCCTTGAAGGGGGAGAGAGATTCTTTGCTCCCTTAAGCATCTTCCTGCTGCATTGCTGACCAACATTTTACAGGGGAACATAAAGGCCCAACCCCTTGCTCCCCTCAATTTGCTTTGTCTGAGATGTTTCTCTTGACTTTGGAGAAGCAGTTATTCAATTATTGTTTGAACTCGTAACTATGGAGAGTCAGTTATTCAGAAGAAGGTGTCACAAAGAGTTCTAGGAAGGGAGCCGTGGAAGACAAGAAGGGCAGTGTACCGAGTGAGAAAATCATTGTTGTACAGGCCTTCCCTCCACTTAGGCTTTAATCATTACATGTGTCCATCAATCCATGGCTGAGTGTAGGGGAGCACATACATAGCTTTCACTGGGGACAAAAATGTCATCAAAATTATATTAAAAATTAACTTCAAACATTTATGTATCAAGTGGTTGAATTTGGGGGCCATGAGTTTATACAGATGACAGGAAGAAAATTAATATTAAAAAGAAAGGAGAGATTTTGTTCCAATCGTGTTTTATTAATTTTTTATTTGCAGAAGATTTGAAACTGCTGTTTTAGTGAGATGAATGCTTAAACGGAGATGTTAATATAGATACTGCTTTTTGTGGAAATAAAATTTTTAGTGTAATTTAAAAATTTTTTATTAATATTATTTTAAGTAATTGGCATAGGCCCCAATCCTGGAAAGGAGCTAATACTCCTGTTTTCTTTAAAAACTCTATTTGAAGAAATGAAAAGAGAATGAAGCACAGAATCTCAACATAGGAGAGGATGTTATTTGGGAACCCATTGTCCTTGGTGATTTTTTTTTCCCCAAAGTAACTCCTTTCTTCTTGTCTATGAATATAATCTGATTAGCTCTAATCATTTAGTTCAGCTGTATAATGCATAGCAAAACACAAGCAGTCAGTAAAAGGAAAACAGCGTGAGCTTTTACCGAATATCTGCTTCCTTTGTAAACTCTTCCAAAATAATGCAATAGTGAATGTTCAGGCCCAAGGAAATACTGTGTGGAATTCTGCCAGTGGTGGAACAGAAAGACCTGGTTTAGCTTTTAAGAGACTCTATTCAAGCCCATCAAATAGCAAGTTGCTCTGAAAAAGTTATCTGAGAACATGATCTTTTCATCTGTCTATTAAAAGAGGGTGTCAGACTAGAAGAAAGGATTTTTTTTTTCCTTTCTTGAACAGAGTGTCTTGAGAAATGACCATCAAACAAAATGCATTTATTAGGTTATGGTTAGTTAATTTTCTCATTTTTAGCTCCCAATGTTAGGTAAATGTAACTTAACTGTCAACCACAATTTCTTATCAGCATGAGATGGATTGTATTCACAAATGGAGTTGCTTTAATTCCAGCTGAGTTTAAGAAAAGCAATAAGCTAATTTAGTCTGCACAGTTTTTTTTTTTTATTAGTAAAATTTATTTATCCGTGAAATCTGTTTGAAATGTGCAAATGTTTTCTGTTAGGCTTATCGTTACATTAAAATTTGTTTTCATGCCACAGATTAGAAAATCAGTGAAATGAATGGTCTCTGCGGTCAATGTTTAGTCTGATATTCAATGACAATATTCTTCTAACTTCTCCCAATAACTGTGCAGATTCTGAGACTACACCCTACTTGTAAACTAACAAATTAGTCTGCCATAGTTTGCTAACAAAAAAAAATGATATTCCTGGGTCAGACATGAAGGAAAGTGTTTTTACTCATAGTAATAGAAACAGCCAGAACACCAGCATTTGTGCCAGTTCCCAGAGCTCCCATTCTTAGAGAGATGAGGAGGGCCAGATTATACCTGCATAATTTATGGTGTGAGTACGTTAGAGGAACCTTGAGATTAAGGAGACTGATTTTATTTTATTTTTTTTAAATAGTGGACAATAAGCATGCCTGCCTCTATTCTAGATGCAGATACTGTCTTTACCATTCAAAGCTGTAGTAAAATCTGTTCTTTGTTGCGGAGGAAGACACCATCTCTGTCTTCCAAAGTTGTTTGCTGTGTGTATATGTATATATATGTGTGTGTGTGTATATATATCTATGTCTATATCTTTATCTATATCTATATCTATATACATCCTTGAAAAGGTAGTCCAGAAATAAAGCCAATCAGTGCCTCTGCTCTCAAGATGTGAGAAACACGAGAGACCCCTGGAGGGTTGCCTCCTGAAAGTTTACTTATTAATAAAGTTTACATTGCCAAATTTTTTCATTGACATAGGAAATCCATTATTTTTGTCATTGAGAAAATGGAGTTAAAATGGCATATTTATCACCTACTATGTGCCAGCCACTGTACTATTTACCAGAGGTGCAATGTAAAAGCAAGATGGGCAATCTAATGGGGTAACAAGAAAAGTTAAAATCATTTTCTCAGATCTATTTCTCCCTCCCTTCTTCCTTCTTTCCTTCTTTACATTATTCCTTCTCCCCTTCCTTCCTTCCTTCCTTGTCTTTTATCCATCCATTTGTAATTATTATTTGGAAATCCCCCTATATGCCTGTGACTGTTGAAGGTGCTAAAGACAGAGGAGTAATTATACAAAGGACCTACCTTCATGGAGCTTAAATGCTGGTAATTAGCTTTCATTCATGTGATGCCACAAAATTATGGGGTTACATAAAAGAATCTACCTAGGCAGCCATCGAATATTCCCTAATGCCCTCCATGGGCTTTGAGAACAGAAGAAAGGTTATCGCATCCTGAACTCTGGTAGTGGCTCAAGAGGCAGGGGCATTTCCCCCTCTGCCAGGATCAGAGGGCTTGTTGTTCAGGAACATCTGCATTATACTGGTCCTGCTTAGAGTTTGGGGGAAGAATTATTTAAATCATATGGGATGCATTTCCTTGGAAGCCCCAGCTAACATTAAAAGATAAAACAGTAAGATTTACAGTCTGAGGCCAGACTTAATAATACATAACGAATTGCAGCTCTGTTTGGGAATCTCCCTAGCTGCCGTTCCACAGATTCCAAGTGCTTAATTGAAATTTCTTTTGGGACAGTAGTAATCGTTCACTTAAGCATTATATTTATATTTGTGCGTGAAGGAAGGAAGTCAAAGGGCTAATAGACTGAATGAGCAGAATGGCTGCTTTTCAGCTGCAGGCCATGACGGGCTGGCAATTCTCAAAGGAGCGCTTATCCGGGAGACAGCTTGCTTAGGTTGTCCTCCAGAGACTGTGGGAGGGGGACAGAGATGTGACTGACAGCTGTTTCTTCCTAGACTGAGACAGAATACACGATCCCAGTGCAACCTGTTTAATCAGACTATTTTCAGTATAGAGGATTAAAAAAATCTCAAGATGGAAAAATATTCTGGTATAGATTTATTCTTAGAAAGTCTTTTTTTTTTTTTAACCCTGATAGTTAACATAGAGTATTTTAATTCCAGGAGATCTGTGCCATCATGATTTTCAAAGCAAAGTTAATGAGTAACTTTATTCTAGGGATATTTTAGCCACTAAAATGTGTGATGAAATCAAAATAAAAGTCATACTGTTATGATAAATTTGCCTCCTTGCTTAGTTAGATGTCCCACCTCCTTTCAAATCATGATACAAGAGTAGATTAGCATCAATTAGTTTACACCACACTCTGTAAGTCTTAAGTGTTGACCATCTTGTTTTCTGATTTTTACAGGTGCAGTTTTTATCTACATACAGAAAAATATTTATATGCAACTGCTTTAACTTTTTTAACAGCTTTATTAAAGTATAATTTATATATCATAAATTCCCCCATTTTAAATGAATAATTTAAGGAATTCAGTAACTATTATATAAAGCATTTTTTTTTTAATTTGGGTTGTTATCTTAGGGTTTGGTGACTAACAGTTTTCTGATGTTAACTTACATAATATTATTTCTGTGATGTTTTGCCGAGGGTGATAGTCACATTGAAAGTCAATATTATAATATTGGGTATTGACCAGTTAATTCCATGCAAAAATGCTTATTTGGAGACACTTGTATTTTTCAGGGCTTTTCTTTTTAATTTTTAGTACAAACAATCAGAGGTCTAACATCTGACATATCATAATGGTGCTAAGTTGGATTGGTAAGGATTTTATTAAGAATACAAGTGTTAACACATGGCACACAGTGTAGAGTAGTAAAACTGTGTCTAATCACCAAAATCTTAGTGTGAGACTGCTCTTCTGATCAGTTTCATGACCTTCAGTGGGTCATTTAATTTCTCTGTCATTCAAGAGGATGGAACCAGTGTTGCCAGTTCTGAGACAGGAAATTGAAGCAAGAAATAAGTGTTTGAAATAATAATCTGTTGCTGATCCCTAAACAACCTGAAAAGAGAGCCCAGGAATTAATGAGGCTCCTAACCTCCTGTGACATAGAAATAATGGACTTTGGCTAGTGACACAGCAGTTTCCTGGGTGGTCCATTCATTTGCTACAGGAAAGAAAAAAAACCACTGTCCCCTTTGAAAGCAAAGCACTCTTAATGAGGGAAATGTCCTTTCTCGGATGAAGGCTCGCAAAGTGCCAGATAGTGCAAATGTTTTCATAAAGCACCTGGAAAACCTCGGCAAAGAGAAATGTCTCAATGCAGAACAATTAAGTGTCACATTGGATTTAATTGCCTGTCATTCTGAGTTGGCTGGGAAAATTGGCGTTCTAAGAAAGAAGCAATCCACCAGACGTGACCCCTGTTAAAAAAGGCAGCGAGATGCAAGAGAATTGCCTCTCAAATCTCAGCTCAGTCTGAGGTATGCTTTGTAGCGTCTGGTAAGTCCGGGAGCCTCCCTGTTTCTCTGCTGCTCTGTTTCTCCAGGGAGATCATCCTCCCCACTTTCCATGGTTGCTGCCAATTCCTAGGGCAGTTTGCTTTGAAAATCTGTGGAATTTGAATACCAAGTGGAAGAGATGGTAGAGTCACTGGATTTGGAAGATATTTTGGGAAAAGGAGGAAGGGCCGAGTAAGTTGCTTGTAATGACAAAACAGGTTTTCCACTAATTAGAAGACAGGATGACATTAGCACTGGGTCTGCCTTTGCCAGAACACCTGAAAATGGAAACCTGGCACTTTTTCTGTGCTTCTTAAAAAGTTCTGTGGCCAGAGCACATAGGTTTATGTAGGAGAAGATGTTATGTGTGCATTACCAGTATGATAAAAATATTAAGCAAATTTCAGATAAATGAACATTTACATGGCAAGAACCTTGACAGAAACCCAAGCTATAATTACTTTATTATGGTTTTTTATAACAGACTGTGATTTTCCAGAACCTTTTTTGAAGAATTTTTTTTAATCTTACCAGAATAAAAAGGTAAATTGTGTTTTCAACACTCCACTGTTACATCCAAAATACTATTTCCTTTTCAGCTGCCAATCCTGTCCTCTCAACTCTTAGTCATGAATAAGCTGATGATTTATATGATGTAACTTTATTTGTTCTTTTTGAACTAAATCCCCCTGACATTGGGAAATATATTAGAAAATTGTGATTTTATTTTATATTGCAAGCTAAAATCGTTAAATTGTTGACACTGCAAATTGCTGCACAGTTGAACATGTTTATCAAGTTTTTCTCTAGAAAACTCATGCACGAAAAGTAGAGAAAATGATGGTATAGAGCTTTGAACTATTTGACAGTGGAGTTATCAGTACCTCATATCACACCATCCCAGGTAAGGGAAAACAGTGCAGCAGGGCTTCAGATTTCATTCAGATTTGAGAATGAATGATTAACTTTAAAGTTGAGGTTGCATGCCATGGCTTGGTGGAAGTATTATATCTTGCGTATTAATACCACTAACCCTTGGAACTAATCCATCAATAAACTAATCCCATATTTGCCTATTTATGCCACTGAGGATTGCGTTCTTAGCTTAGCTTTCTTCCATGATAAGTCCTAAATTAGGGGTTGCAAACATGAATGCCCAAAAAAGGAGTAGTCAGAAATAAGACAGTCAGGACTGATGGGGGCCTATGGAACAGTGAATAAAGCATTACAATTAAACACACACATGTGCGTACTGAGCATTTATTTTCAGGAAGTGACCATATGCATTTAAAAGAACTTTAAGATTTTTTTCAGTCATCACCAGGAAATGCCCAGTAGGTATTCAGTAAGTATTGATGGAGCATTTCCAATGGGTAGTCTACTCATTTTGCTGTCAATTATAAAATGAGGAAGATACAATGTATTTCCTGTCCTCAAGGAGTTTACAGTAAAATTGATGCTTCCCACAAATCATCTCCCTGCTTGCTGCGCCCCGACATCTGCATCCCAAGCTTCTACATTCTGCGTTCCATCCCTACAGAATTTCTTTCAGTTCTTTCAGCCTTCATACCTGTGCCTTCACAGATGCTCATCCTTCTTGTCTTTTCAACACTCTAGCTTGCCCGTGGCTAGCTCCTATTCATCTTTTAGTTCTCAATTTAAATCTCCCTTCCTCCTTGGTCTGTATCAATAGCAGTGCATTTACCTTATTATAGCACTATTCTCATTTTATATAACTGCTCTTTAAATTTTCTGTATTCCACATAAGCTTTTAAGCTCAGTGAAGGCAGGAACCATGTGTGTTCAGCTTGTCCACTATTGTATCACTGGTGTCTAGTAAAATAACCTGAGAGCATAAAGTTTACTTAAGCAATAACTATTGAATGAATGTTTAAATACATAAATATTCCCAGGGCATTGATAAGTTTAAATGACAATATTAAATCTTCAAGAACTGGGGAAGGATTACTGTCTGTGTGTGGGCTCAAGCCTTACTCATGTAAGTCAGCCAGAGTCACCGTGTGCCTCTCCTTATTCATGCTGAAAAAGATCCAGGTACCTAAGTACTAGACCAGATGGTGGGGATTGTACACATTTTAACTGTTTTCTCCCTCGTCTCTGATGATGTTAACTATGATGAAAGGCGGGCTTGTTTGGGGGTAATCCTAAAAGAGATGACTACCTCTCTCCACTCCAGTGTCAGTGTTCAAGATGTCAAACCTTGGATATCAGAGCTGCTGAAAGAGGCTATGACTCCGAGAATTGCATCCATGAATACAGATTGAATGCTTACTCACTATCAGGCACTTTGTTAGGAACTGGAGATTCAGAATCAATGAAGCAGTATAAATAGACGTTGATTTGTTTTTAATTGGGTCTGTGGGATCAGGCAACTTTATGTAAGGATCTTCTGCCACCAGGTCAAACTTTTTTGTGTTTCTTTTCCAACTGTCCTCCCTTAATGTTTCAATATGTTCTTTGAGTTCTGATTTCATAAGATCTAACTGTCCTTGCTTGTTCATAATGAAAAGACCCTAACTGGTGCTAATCCTCCTTTTAATACCCTTTGGCTTAAGTTAAATATAAGATAAATAACAAGATATTTACCTTATTATAGAGCAATTCTCATTTTATATAACTGTTCATTTAATTGTCCATATCCACATAAGCTTTTAAGCTCAGTGAAGGCAAGGAAGCATGTGTGTCTAGCTTGTCACTGGTGTTACAGCAGTAGATACAAGCTTTTCCAGGTTCCCACAGTATCAGTCTGCCTAGAAGGGCAAATTTAAATGATCAAGCAGCTTCCAGGACACAGGGCTGTTGTCTGAGCACCTGTTTCACTTCTGTTTGGTTTTTTGATTGGCCATTTTAGTAAAGCTACACCCTCAAAATAGAAAATTATTCCCACGTTACCCTGAAGTATGATTAACAATGGACTTGGAATTAAGGAATGAGTGGCCTGGCTGGTTTTAATCTATTATGATTTATACTGAACTGCATTCCAGGCGTGACTACCTCTTGATTTGCAAATTTAGGATGATTTTGGTGGAGAGGTATAAGAAATGTCCTAGAAAGAGCATTTAGATATTGTATCTTCACCTTATTATTTTTAAGATACCTGCTGCCTTCGTTATCTAACCCTGTTGTATTCAATGTTGTTTGTTGTTTACATTATGGAGGTGAATATTTTATAAAGTGTATAAGATGAAAATATCCCATATATTCATATGATTAAAGCAGCATTGGAATATTACTATTCAGAATGAAGCGAAGCCTACTTTGTAAAGCATAGAGGGGCTAGCTATTATACTATAGAACAGTAATATTTGCTAACTCTTATTGGGGATTTTCTTCCTAATATTGTCTTCTTAGAAGGTAAAGAGAAGAACTTGTGGAAATTAGTAATAAACAAATCATTTTCTTCATCTTTGTTGAAAATTTCAGAACTCATCAATCAAAATATGTTCCTAAAAATGCACTCTCTTTCTCTATTCCACAAAGATGCAAGCAATCTTACAGCTACCCTAGAAGTTATATGGATAACAATTTGATAGAAACATTATTAAAATTTAAAATAATTATTCTAAGTTATACTAACAAGGATTCAAAGGCTGCTCAGTTTACAGTCCTCCTAGCAATAGGCATATTAGATGATTTGATTTCACAAATGCAGTTTCCATCTGTTTTAATTTTTGATATATAATCCTTACCCTAATCTTTGCTTCCATGAGGGTGGTGTGAGGCTCTCCGTCTCTCCATCTCCCTTCTTTTCTCTCTCAAAAGAGTGTCCGATTAAATCCATTTGTACAGTTTACATGGAAACTCTTAATACCAAGAGTTTATTGTATTCCTTCTAGATAATAAAACGTTCTTCTTAAAAATGGAATGTCCTTGCCATGAGCAAGTAGATTCAATTTGTAAAAAATCATAACCACCTCATAACACAGAATCCCTCATTTTCAAAGCATTCTGAAATGACTAATAGTCAATATCAGAGTAAAAAAATGAATGATTCCAACTTAGATAATTTTATGTCACAAAAATATATACAGTTTAAAAGAAATAGACCTTTGACTTTTATTTTATTTTGAAATAAATTCACAGGTATAGGAACAGTTGCAAAAACAATACTAACCCCATACAAAGAATTCCATCATACCCTAACCCCCCTCCCCCGATAGCTCAATCCACCAACCTTAACATGCTGTCACATTGCTATTTCTTTCCCTCCCTATCTATCATCCATCATCTATTGCTCTTAGACCTTTGACTTTTAACTCAGGTTTAGTTTGGAGTATTGAAAGTGCTCGTGGATTTGTTATTATTAAATTGGTAATTGTTGAGCTCCGAGGAGGGGGTGCAACATCTTTAGTCTGAGCTTATTACACTGTAAAATATGGATTGCCTCTACCCTAATGGCCTTGGAATCCTATTACCATCCCATTAGAGAGTATGGGATTTTAGTAATTCTGTTGTTGTTACCAGTGGGCAGTGAATATAATGGGGAAGGGCAGGGGTTAATGCAATTCATTTCTTTTAGTACTTGTAACTACCAGTCCCTTTTCACTCACTGTGGTTTTCATTAGGGTTTTCCCCCCTTCTCTCTGTATCTTTAAAGCCCAATATATTTCTGTTGTTCTTTCCCAACCAGAAGAGATCAGGAGAGTAATTTGGGGATTCTTAAGGTTTAAATAGAGCTTTAGATATTAGCTTTTCATTAACTGAAGATAAGTAAATAAGGTGTTGCATAAGCTTGTGAAACAGGCTGTAGCTCAGAAAGGTTTTCAATGACTGCCATTGTGCCAAGAATAGTATTGAAATAGGTCTTCAATCAAGATCATTTATAAGGCTTTTTGGAAGGAGAAGCATGAAACAAGTGGTTTGGATTAATGTGAGCTAATGTTCTGGGTAAAATGTTTCCATGTGTTCATGGAGACAGCTGTGTCCTGGGTGCTAGTAGTGCCAAGGGAGAAGTAGGGAAGGGTTTCAAGGTGATAGAAATCAGATTCCTTTAAAGAGAAGTTTATCGAGAGATTCTGGGAAGATGGCGGCATAGAAAGAAGTGGAACACTTAGTCTCCCCCAGAACAATTCATAAATGAACAAAAAACCAGTAAATAACCTGGAATAACAGCGGGGAGACAAACGTGACTGTACACTCAGCATCCACCGACATGAATTGGGAGGGATGCCCAAGATTACAGCATAAAATCTGTAAGTAAAACTGCAGACCCACGCTGAGAGCCGAGACCCTAGATCCGAGAGCCCCTCCCTCATGGAAGCCGCGCAGTGCACTCTCTCAGCCCAGCTCCAAGTGAGGTTTTAATATTAACTGCTCAATACAGACAGCGAATCCTCAATAAGCAGACAGAGGCTTTTGGTGACAACTGACCTTGGGAGAGTCAGGGGACATATCTGTCTCAGGATAGGGAGCCCAGAGAATTGGGTGCTATCTCTGGCTGACGGGTGAACCTGGGAGTTTTTCTGTCCCTCGCTCTCTGTGGAGAAAACCTCAGCTGTTCTCAGCCCGCAAGGCGTTGCAGTAAAGACGCCTCAGACATTCTGCATTCTGAAATAAGCTGAGAGCCCCGTGGCACAGCCTGGCGGCCCAGGGCTACCCTTGAGGGACGGCGCACACTGGTGACGTAGCACAGCTTTCCCTTGGCTGAGGTCCTGGAGGATCGCGGCTGGGAGGGGGGACCTGCTCGGAGAACCCAGGGAGGCTACTCCAAGTCTGGTGGTTGGTGGGACAGCAAGAGAGAGGGTCTGGGGCTGAACTGAAATGAAGGCTTAGACTCTTGCGGCAGCCTTGTATCTCCTGGAACCTGGGAGATTTGAACAGTAGAACTGCCCTTCCTCCCCGGCCACCCGTACACACGCTCCGCATTCAGGGCGGACGGCTCCAGCAACACACCCAAACTGAGTTCTCCAACTGAACCCACAAGAATCATTTCCCCACACACTGTGGAAAAAAAGGCTGAGAACTGACTTGAGGGTTACAGGTGACTCACAGACGCCATCTGCTGGTTAGTTAGAGAAAGTGTACGTCACCAAACTGTGTCTCTGAAAAATTAGATCGATATCCTTTTTTTTGTTACAACTTGAAAGAACCCTATCAAGCAAAACAAATGCCAAGAGGCCAAAAACAACAGAAAATCTTAATGCATATGATAAAACCAGATGATATGGAGAATCCAGCTCCAAACACACAAATCAAGATTTTGGAAGAAACATTGTACCTCGCACAATTAATCAAAGAACTACAATCAAAGAACGAAAACATGGCAAAGAATTTAAAGGACATCAAGAGAACCATGGCCCAGGATATAAGTGCCATAAAGAAACCCTAGAAGAGCATAAAGAAGACATTGCAAGAGTAAATAAAAAAATAGGAGATCTTATGGAAATAAAGGAAACTGTTGGCCAAATTAAAAAGACTCTGGATATTCACAATACAATACTAGAGGAAGCTGAACAACATCTCTGTCCTAGAAGTCCACAGAACAGAAAATGGAAGAACAAAAGAAAGAATGGAGAAAAAAATCGAAAAAATCGAAATGGATCTTGGGGATACGATAGATAAAACGTCCGAACTTAAGACTCATCGGTGTCCCAGAAGGGGAAGAGAAGGATAAAGGTCTAGAAAGTATTCAAAGAAATTGTTGGGGAAAACTTCCCCAACCTTCTACACAATATAAACACACAAAGCATAAATGCCCAGCGAACTCCAAATAGAATAAATCCAAATAAACCCATCCCAAGACATATTCTTAGCAGACTGTCAAATACTGAAGAGAAGGAGCAAGTTCTGAAAGCAGCAAGAGAAAAGCAATTCACCACATAAAAAAGAAACAACATAAGACTAAGTAGTGACTACTCAGCGGCCACTATGGAGGCGAGAAGGCAGTGGCATGACATATTTAAAATTCTGAGAGAGAAAAATTTCCAGCCAAGAATACTTTATCCAGCAAAACTCTCCTTCAAATTTGAGGGAGAGCTTAAATTTTTCACAGACAAACAAATGCTGAGAGACTTTGCCAATAAAAGACCTGCCCTACTTCAGATTCTAAAGGAAGCCCTACCAACAGAGAGACAAAGAAAGGAGAAAGAGATACAGAGACTTTTAACAGACATATATATAGTACCTTACATCCCAAATCACCAGGACACTCATTTTTCTCTAGTGATCACAGATCTTTCTCCAGAAGGGACCATAAGCTGGGACATAAAACAAGCCTTAGAAAATTAAAAAAAAAAAAATTGAATGTACTCAAAGAACATTCTCCAAACACAATGGAATACAAATAGAAGTCAATAATTTTTGAACTATAACTCCACTATTTACTTCCTACATGATAAAAAATACACAAACTCTAAGGACAAATTAGTGGTTTTGAACTCAATGTAAAATATGTAATTTTAGACAACTATATAAAGGTGGGGGAATGAAGGAGTATAGGAACATAGTTTATGTGCCCTATTGAAGTGAAGGTGGTATCAAAGAAAAATAAGATTGATAGGGATTTAAGAGGTTAATTTTAAGCCCCACAGTAAACACAAAGAAATTATCAGAGAATATAACCATAGAGATGAAAAGCAGAGTTTGGGTTAAGAGAAATGGGGGAAGGAGCAATGGGGAGTTAAGAAAGGAGTGTAGGGTTGCTGTTTTGAGGTGAAAGGAAATTTCTAGTGATGGATAGTGGGAAAGAGCATAACATCATTCTAAATGTGATTAATCCCACTAATGGAAGGCTAGGGAGGGGGTGGAATGGGAAGATTTAGGCTGTATATATGTTTCCACAATTGAAAAAAGAAAAAAAAAAAGACAGTCTACATGACAATTGAATGCTAAGGATGAACTTGGATGGTATTGGAGGGTGGAGGACAGGTGGCTCAAAGGGACACAGTTGAGACATAAGGAAAAGGAAATAGAGAATGTAAGCATTGTATCATTGTTGAATCTCTTATACTTCTTAGCTGCGCTTAATGGAATTACATAAAAGAATGTTCTTGTTCATGGGAAGTACATAGTGAATTATAGTGTATGTTCAAGGATGTGTGCAGCTAACTCTCATATGTTCAGAAGACAGAGGAATAGATGATGGATGATAGGGAGGCAGGGAGGGAAAGAAATAGTGATGTGACAGCATGTTAAAGTTGGTGGATTGAGCTCTGGGGGGGGGGGTCAGGGTATGATGGAATTCTGTGTATGGGGCTAGTATTGTTTTTGCAACTATTCATGTAACTTTGAATTTATTTTAAAAAAAAGTTTATGAAGCAACAGTTAATTTCTTCAGTTAATTTCTTACATTTCAGTGGATGTATATGTTTGATTCTATATCCATGGTTTTATTCATGAAATTTGTTTTTAGCTAATACAGCTTTTTTTTTCCCCGCCCGGAATAAATATGAGCATCAGATTACTTCTCCGAATGTCAAAACAAATTAGTTTCCAACAGTGATGCAGTGAAAGGTGTAACTATTTTCCCTTTTTGTATGTTAGAAAGCATTACTAGGACTGGGAAATTCCCACTTTCTCACCTTATCCCTTGAGCCTGGTGGTTTGCAGGGGCCTAGTTCAATGTCCAAGCATGCTCACCTGACACTCCAGCACCCCCTCTGCTGCCATTAATGAGAATCACATGCTGAGATCCAAAGAGGCAAATAAGCTCAGAAAAAGGCAGGGAATGGTGGCAGGTGATCAGAGGATTTCAGTCTGCTGAAAGTGAGTGATATTCCCAGGGTTTATTGTTTGTTTGCCTTCTCAGAGAATTAAGTTTCCATATGTTTCATCATAAATGAAATGAGTGTGCAACCTAGTTGCAATATGAACATGTGTATTGAATAATGTAGGAGAAAACTGGTGTTTGAAGGGAGGGAAATTCTTCTTGTCTTCATGTTCTTAATTGCCCACCTGATTGACGGTAACAGAATAAGCCTGGTATCAGATGGTGCTTAGATATGGTGCCTTGGTATAGAATAGTTTGTGTATTCCTTGAATATTCATGCATTGAGTTTCCTGAATTTGAGATATCACTTACCATATTTCTAGACAGACCATGATGGTATCACTTCTTTCCATCCATTGGGTGTGTTGAGTGAAATTCACTTTGGAAGGTAATTATGTAGCTACAGATGGAATCAGTTTTCATTCAAATGAATTGATATGAATAAGTCTTGTTAAGGGATATTATTTCCTTTGGACCCTTAATTATGAACTATCTTTTCAGTCTATTTCTGTTCCCTCAACCATTTGGGAGACACAAACAAAAATAAAATAAAGTAATAAAATCTGCATACTGGTATAATATTTAAAAACCAGCACATATACATGAGACCATATGCAAAGAAATACTAAATCCATGGACCAGATATGTAGAATCTATGTAGAATTACTGTTTTATAAAGGACAATATGGAGGAACCTGGTTATTCAACAAGTGGAGTGTGGACTTCTGTTTCTCATTTATTATTGGGTTCCGTTTAAATCCTTTTGTCCCTTTGTTCTTGGAACTTTCCTTCTGATCTACCAAGGAATATAAAAATCAGAGGACCCTATGTCTCTCTCCATGAGACAATGATACATCACCTTTAAAATCTTCACAAAGCCTCACACCTGCCACCTGTAGTCTCTGTACAGTGCTCCTTTAATGTTCAGTTGATGTTTAACACTTGTTGACTGTCAGCACACCAATAATGAAACTTGACTCTTCATAACACTAAGTAGTGCTTTTTTTTTCCTGACTAGTATCAGAATTCAAACATAATGTGAATTGTACTTTGAAACACACAGGAAAGCTTAATATCTTATTTTATACCATATTCCATCCAAGCTTTCTTGGAAATACACTCTCCAATAAGTTTATAATGGCAACAGAAATTAGCACATTATGTTTAAATATGTATTCTCTAACTATGAAAGTAGAGTGATCCTTGCAGAAAATGCAGAAAACTTGAAAGACAATAAAAATTACCCCAGTGTTTTTTTTCTGACCCAAATTAAGTAAATGAACATTTTAAAAATCAGGATTTTGTTTCTTGCATTCATTGTTTTATTGTGGAAATTATCCCATGCAGTAAATAGCACTCAAAAACATTACATTAATATTTCACCAAAAATACTTGCCTTAAATATACCTTGCTGTGTCATGACTTTTTAAAAATATCTTTCATCGTTTTTCTAATTATAAAAATCTAAGTATATGATTATAAAATAATTTGAAAAAACAGACAAAAGTAAAATCATTTTGAAATGCCATGGTATAAACATTAATACTGTTAATATTTTGGTGTGCCACTTTTATCATATCTACCTGTGTATTAATAGTTTTAATTTATATCTTAGCTATTTCTATTGAGGTTATGTGATTGAGATATTCACTTTCCACTGAATTTTCTGCTTGTTTTATTTTTCTAAAAATATTGGTTTTTAAAATTTTATGTATAAGTACTCTTAATATTTTTTGGTACTATATTTAGGATAAGTAAACATCTGCTTATATTCATTGCTAATACTTTACCCTGATAGTTTTTTCTTTTTTAACATAAAGATATGTAAAATGTTTATGTAGTAAGATCTTCCAAGATTTTACGTATCTTGGATTGGTTCTCTGTTAAAAAAAAAACTTACATGGTCAAGTCATTATGTACTGTATTTTTCTCCAATAATTTAAAAAATAATGCTGATAAAATTAAGCTTTTTAATCCATTTAGAAATTTGTTTTTAGTGTTAGATGAGGATCTATTTTCCCTAAATAGTTAATCTACTGTTAGATACTCACCTGTGTTCTATACTCATTTTTTTTTTTTTTTTTAATGGAATAGGGCTTTCTGGTCTATAAGATGTCCTTTTATTTGTTTTTGATTTGTTTGTTTGTTTTTGCACTGTTACCATACTCTCTTGTTATTGTAGGTTTATAGTAAGTTTAATATAATAGAGCCCCTCCTCTTTATTTCTCTTTTCTTTAGAATGTCTTGCTAACTTGTATTTGTTTAGTCTTCCAGATAAACTACAGAATAATTATATCAAAAAAATCTTGAATACCCATTTTAAATGCATATACTTCATGCATATAAACACATATTTTAATGCAATTTCATTTAATTTCCGTCTCTATTATTCAGTCGTATCTGTATATACATGTGTAAAAGTGGGAAAATGTTGCCATGCTATAACCATATTTTTCTCTTTAATTTGATGCTCTGTTTAATTTAGTGTTTTTTTAATCAGTAAAATATTTCTTCCTTTTTGAATATGTGGGTTTGA
The DNA here is from genome assembly GCF_015220235.1 of Choloepus didactylus. Classification (NCBI taxonomy): domain Eukaryota; kingdom Metazoa; phylum Chordata; class Mammalia; order Pilosa; family Megalonychidae; genus Choloepus; species Choloepus didactylus. Next base: position 8,185,386 of record NC_051327.1, on the reverse strand, counting down.
TGTTTTGACCCATTTCTCTTTCATTTTTCTTATGCAGACATTTTTCATAGACTTTCATGAAATGTACCTTATTTACATAGAATAATGCAGAAAATTTCTCTCACGTTTAGTTTCTTTTCTTCTTAAGACAATAATACATCAGTTAAAAAGTTCTCGTAATATTAGTCTACCAAGAGCCAGATTACATCCCCTGAAATATAACTGCACAAAATTAAATTCTGATCTAATGTAGTTGGTCTTTATACATTTGTGTGTAAACAATAAATACACTGAGCAGGATGAATAATTCTGAGTGCTCTAGCTTTCCTAGTAAGAAACGCCACAAAGAAAGGTTTCCTTGGTGGAATAAGTTTGAGAAATAATTCATGTAGTAGCCGTTTCTTGGCACTTTTGCAATGATTATTATCATATTAAAAGGTCTAACAAGTTCTACAATAAAACCTTGTTTGATTAATTTGAACTCATTTTCTTCCAGATTTAATCAGCAACATATCATTTGCTAAATTGGGGGAGGGGGGCAGATTGTTTGGGTATTTTTTGTTTTATTTTGTTTTTGATATGGAGTGAGAGTAATAGCAATTAAACAACCATGCAATTTATATTGAGCTTTCAGATGGGAAACGCATTATTGCAATCAATTTCAATTCCCAGTGAATCCTGTTTCCTTTAGGTATAGAATGAAAGATAGTTCTGTTCACATCTTTAGAGATGGATTGTGGAGCATTTTACTCACTGATCATTTACTTATGAGTAGTAGTAGTTGTAGCTGCAGGATGCAGTATGACATACTCATTACATGTAGCAGCTCTATGATTTTGCAAATAAATTACACTTTTTGCAGATCAGTTTTTGTCTGTAAAATGGGAACAACACCTTGCAGGAAAATCTGAGCAGCAGAAAGGATGCATGCAGAGTCCTTAGCACAATTTCTGCATAGTGTAGCCACTCACAAAATGATATTGGCATGACAGTTGATAATCACTGACAAGAAAAACGAATAGGATATATTCCCTGCTCTCAAGCATCTTGCAGTGGTGCAATAAGAAGTAACAATTTCATAATGCTTTGCAATTTAAGTATATTTTAATGCACACCATTGAGAGGGTAAGCATCCAAATAAGTAAAGTAGAACAGGAAGATGCTGTGAGGGATTTGAAATAAAGAGCTGCAGCCGTTCTCAGGAGGCATTGATTCCACGCTGCAGCATACGCCGATAAATGATGAAGACAAGAAGCCATGAGGACTTTATCCAGGGTGAGCACTGAAGTCTGTCACACAATCTGATGCAACTGAATCAAAATCACATCAAAGTTCAGTTCCTCAGCTTGAAGTGCTTGCCAAGTGAGGCTGCTTCTCTGGTAACTCGTTTACGGAATGTGATTTTAAAAGCATCCCGAAGTTTTAAGTGCCTTTGTGTCATGTTGACATCTGATTCATCAATGGGTAAACATCCTGCAACTGTCACTGGAGCATCTTTTCTTCCTCCTAGAAGCAAAGCCCCAGCTCAGCAAGAACAATGTGGCAGTGTTGGTAAACCCCTTTAATACTTTAAGTCTAGACTACTGTAATTCTCCATTTGTGGGTCTTCTAAACTGTGTTATTTATAGGATGCAACTTAATAGTGTAAGGTGGCCTAGATCCTTCCTGGCTTTTTTTCACTTCAGCGTATTTAGGAACATCAATTCAATCCTTGTTTTGGTTACCCGTGCAATTTCACATTGATTTTGACGTTTTACTCGCACAATGGGTACTTCAGAGATGTAGTTTCATTCTGCCTATCAGGTGTATTTTTCCTTCACCAAACCCTGTTCACTTCCAAAGGTTTGAATTTGGAAGCTTCTGATATGCCCCATGAGCTTGAGGTGGGTATAATCAAAGTTATGTTGACTAGTCTTCACTTTTATTGTATTTTTAAAGATAAACTCCTTTTTACTTAAACAAAATGCATATTCTTTATAAATTTGTAAAAAGCAAATATTTGCTTTTACTTCATAATCTTTATGCCCCAAATTAAGGGGAAATATGGTTGAGATGTTTTTCTGTGCACACACTATAAAATGTTTCATAAAATGAGATTTATATCACACTTATTTAGTAACCTTCTTTTTAAATTGGTTATCACAGAAGTCTTTTCTATACTTTAAGAACTTTATTTTAATAATGATGTGATATTTCATGTTATAAAATGTGTGAGTTATTTAATTCATTTAGCACTTATTCCTTAAATAAATGTTTAACAATTGTTCCTTCTATACATGACCCTCTCCTACTTCTTGCGATTCAGTAACAGATAAAGCAGACAGAGTCAATGTCCCTGTAGAAATAGCTCCCTACTCTTGGAGATTGGAGGTCCTTTTATTTTGGAGCTCTTATAAGTAAGAGGAATTTTGGTCTTAAATTGACTCACTTGGGAATATTTAATCTGGCCGTCTTCATTCATTCATGGTAAGAATACATGTGTTTAGTAAAAATGGTCATAGCCTTGGAGAAACTTTCCATGTTTTGCCCTCTTTTATAGACCTTCTTCTTCTAGTCATGTCCCCCTAATTTAATCATATTTTCTGGCCATAAATTATGCCTTTCCTCTTGGGCCCCTTTAAATAAGGTTTCATTTGAACTGTCTTCAGGGGTTATAAGCTGTATGCTATTTGCCAAATCATCCTTCTCTATAAGCCTAGCCCAAGACCATGGGATGCTGCTCACTTCCATTGCTTGAGGTGTCTGTCTGTCTGGTAAAAGAAGTTAGGAACTGAGAATTAAATTAAAGCTGTGAGTGTTTATTCCTCATTTACACTCTAAGTTTGGGATTTGCCTTTAGATAATAACATAGACACTTTATTCTTTCAGTCAGTACACTGGGTTCATAGAAATATTCCCGACATTGTAAAGGATGCCCTGGTTACAGCCACATCTTTTAGGGTTTGAGGTCAACCCCATTGTAGGTCTTTGCATTAATTTTCACAAGCATTCCTGGATCGGGTCATTATAGAGCAAGAATATTTACTACTTTCTTCTTTCTCACTTCAAGGAAATTCTCATGTTGACACACCATACTAATCATATCACACAAATATCAATGGGTGATAACCACATGGAGGTTTAAAGGTAACTGTGGTACCTCTCTTTGCTGAGATGTGACATTTCTCATGTATAACCAGACTTCCTTGTTCATTCTTTAAGTTACATGTCCACTGACTGATGGAAAAGGAACATTGCATAAAAGTGAAACAATTTTTAAAATACAGAGCTTAAACTCTTTAAATCTGCTAGTGGATTAGAAAACTGGCTTGATTCATCCACTACTAAAATTAAACTGTATTAGGATCATATCATGCAATACTGGTGGTAGTTTCTGTGTCCTTCTGTCTTTAGCCAGCCAGTATAGAATTTGTATTTCCCATTGATAGATGACATCAGACTTCACACCTTACTGCAATATGTGGGCAGCAAACCTGAGAAAGCACATGGTATTTTATTTTAATCTTTAAAATATATAATCTATAAAAATATAATGCTTAGTCTACCCTACATGGAATGGTAATAACTGAATATGGTTCTAGAAGTCAGGGTTGTCATGAAGTAGATCTCTCTCTTCTAGATATTGGAAATCAGATTACATCAAGATATTCAGTTTAGAAACAGTGTTTGCATCCAGCTATCCTTCTGGATAGATACGTAATTTCCACTTACTTTTAATAAAATGATGACATTCTTTAAAACCTAGAATCAGACTTACATGCTCCAAAATTGCCATTTTGTGCTTGCTTTAGTTTTAGTTGTTTTTTTTTTTCTTCTTCTTTTCTTTTCTTTTTGTTTGGTTTTATTTAATGGAGTCAGTAATTCAGATAGTAAGGAGAGAAAGAATTGTGCATTTCAGTCTCTTCATATAAAAAAATAAACCTCAAGCAGTGATTGTCTGTCTTCAATCATATGTGTTATCCTAGATGACTGAGAAGAAAATCTGATCAGTATACCTATGTCACACTATTTTTGATACACCAAAGCCCTTACAATTTTACTTACAAATACATATTAGGAAGTGACAGGCTGATTCGCTCTGGCAGTTGGAAGTGCATTATGTTTGTTGTGACCCCTGCTCAAATGAAAATAGAATGGTTCCAAACCTTGGAATGATCCTGAAACTAAAATTACTCATTTTAAACTGCCAGAACCAATCAGTGCAAAATCGAGAAGCTCTCTTTGACTTCTTCTTTTGGAGAACATTGACATCCAGGATTTAAGATATTCATCTCGCCTTATTATTAGATAAATCTCCTTTTACATGGACAGCTACTACCTCTGAAGACATTCTCACTTATTAAAAAAGGGAAAGGGAAGAAAAGGTACCAGAAGACGGGGCAAGCAAAAGAGAAATTAGTAAAACTGAATCAAAAGGCTGTATTAAATAAAATTACATTTTATCTTTTGCTAGTCACTTAAAACCACAAACTCTCTAAGGTGCCACAAAATCTCCAGCCCAAAGCCATTTTTTGAAGAATGGGAAAACCAAGGTCCAGAGAGTAGAAATGACTTACGCTTCAAATTAGTGTAATAGAATGAGAACTGTCTCTCGTTGTGATCCCATGATCAAGATTTATGATTTGAAATGTGACATCACTAAGATTCACAGTAGATAGACCCATTCTGAAATGAAAGGTTAATTTTCTAACCAATTACTTTCTCAAAAACAAAAAAAAAATAGTAGCCCTCAAGCATTTGTGAAATATTTCTTGTATTGCTGGTCTCATTAAGGAGAGGAGTAAACAGAGAATTGTTTGTGTATCTTTAGTTGTTTAGTATTCCTTTAGCAATTTCAGACATTTTTTTCTGAAGAAGGAAGCCTCTTATATAGAAACAGGTCATATAAGCTAACTGTTGCTTTTGGTATTGAACTTCAGATCTAGAGTTGGTAGGAGTGTTTGCACTTAATGTTTGTAATTTACAAATAGAATCTTGTTTGAATCCTCAGCAAGAACAGCCTTGTGCAAACCATTATCCACCATCTCTCTTCTAACCCCCCTTCACCCCCAAAAATAAAGGAAGAAAACTCCATTGCTGGCACTAAGCATGGGGATTATTGGAAAGTCAGAATGTCTATTTGGTTTAAAGGTAATTTCAGTGTGTAGATGTTCACATCTACCTAAGGATACTGTTAATAAAAAGCAACCCCCCAGCCCCTGTCCTTATTTATGTTTTCCCTGTTGATTTGAATACGTCCCTCAGTGCCACTTTACTCAGTGTCCCCTGGTCCCCTTCTAGTATTTTGGCACATTTTATGCTAGATCACTCAACAGCTGTTGGGGGTGACGGAGGAATAGCAACACTGACTTAGTGTTAACTATGTGCCAGACAGTTTACAGTGATTATCTCAAGTAAAACCTCAATACCCTGAAAAGTGAATATCATCCCCATTTTTTAGATGAGGAAACTGAGGCCTGGGAAACCTAAGTAATTTCTGTGGGGTCCCAGAGCTAGGAAGCAAAAAGCTTGGCTTTGACTCTCAGTCTCTGTTCTCTCCACTCTACTGGGCTCCCTCCACCATGGACTTCCCTAAGAATTTCTTGGGCTGATTCCTGTTGATTTTATTGAACCACTCTCTGTTGTTCCATCGGTGGATTTTCTGTGTTAATGGCAGACCAAAAAAAGCATTCAGAAGCACCATACAATTTCTCGTCTTCCACGAAGACTTCTATGTTAGATTTGGAGGACGGAGCCCAAGATTTTCTCTAGCAATCAATTTATCTGCAGAGGACACAAAACAGTGCTAGAACTGAAGCTGCCAAGAACGCATGAAGAGCCACCCAGGGTCTTGCTTTTCCAAACATGGCTTTTTCCCAGGCTCAGCCCTCTGCTTTTCATAACCCATCCTCCTAGAATTATGAAGGTTTCTTCTGGCTGAGGTAGTGAGACGGGGACAAATATTCCTAGAGTATCACATTGCATGTTTAAAATATCCCTTGGATGTTAAGTATATATAAAATAGGCATTGGATACCACAGAGGGGTTAAAGTAGGTGAGGTGGCATGGGAGATAGTTAGAAACAATTGTTTCATAATACTGCTTGTATATATGTGTGTATATATATACATATATATATATATCTGTGCAATAGTATATTGCATTATAATTAATGTGTTTCATTACATTCTACTTTAATTCATAATGCTATAGTGTTTTAATATTATACATAAAGACTCTATCTCAGTATTTCTGTAATATTCTGTGTAAATCTCTCCTACCATACTTACACATCCATGCAATTACACACAACACACACAGATACATATATACATACACAGGTGTGTATATACTGCTCCCACTCTGCTATGTACTTGCTACCACCTTGTGCTATCTTCCTTGAATTCTCCACTGCCTAGAATACATTCTGAGTGCCCAGGAAATGTTGACTGAAAGAATCAATGAATAAACCTATGAATGACAGGAGGCAACAAGAGCACACCCACCACACTCTGTAAGTTTAGATGCCTTAACCCCTCTTGGAATCAGAGAAATTGGTTCATGAGAGATCAGTGAAGCATGAAGGAGTAAAGTAAAACTGGCACATGGACATCATATGTGGGCCACTGTCTGTTAACTTTCCATTTTTACTTTACATACCTGGAGAGCAGATTGATATTGCATTTTAATTGTGTATATTAGAGGAAGGCATATGGTTACAACATTTTCTTATTTACCTTCTGTGACATGAAATTTGTCATTTTATTCCCAAAATGAAGGATTGAAGGGAGAGCACCTGCTTTTTACATGAGTTCAGTTTTCTTCCGTGTGAAAGTCTCCTGAGGTGTAGCGAGTCTGTGCCAAGATAATCCTGGTACCATTTTCTTATTGCCATGGTGATCTCCAGCTCTCCTGAAATCTCAGGGGGGACTATGATATTTTAAAAGCAACTTGAAGTTTGGTAATTAAAAAGGCTGGAAGGAATAATCTTTCTACATCTTGCCAGCTTGGGTAAATATGGATAGTGAATGATGTCTAGAGGGGAGGGAGATTATTGTGCTTTATTAGGTGGGTTACCGCTTGTTAGGAGATGAAAAGCATCGTAAAAGTTACGTATGGGGTATTTATGGCAATTCAGAACCTTACTGTGAATCTTAAAGTATGCCTAATTGCAACCTTCCTACAAACAGCTATTCTCTTTCCTGGAGTCACTCTCATTTTAACATAGAGTTGAAGGTATGATTGTCAGAGCATTTTAATGATGGCAGCAGTGTGTGATATATGTAGATTTTGGCAGTTATCAAAGTAAAGGGAAAAAAGTGATTCTCTTAAACTGGAAATTAAGTAAGACAAGCATAATTCAGACTCCAGGTTAATCACACCTTCTCCTATTAGGAAAAGTTCTTACACTAAGAGGTCTTTTGAACTTCATTTGAGCAATTGTGCTCGCCTAGAAAAGCCTCAGAGATTAAAGGGTTTTGTTTCACTTGAGAAGACAGTTGGGAAAAAAAAATGAGGCATTCCTTTTGAGCTGTAAAATGAACACTTGAAATAAATGAACATGGAAGCAAACACTAAAGGGCAAAATATCCATAGGAAAGAAACCCTGCAAGTAGAAGGAAAGTAACTTCTTGTATTGTTGTGCATAACTGTGTATAGCATCTGTAGTGGAAAGTGATGCTTAGCTTAAGGTAGAGCTCGGGTTTTGGTGTGTGTGTGTTATCCTATTAGGGCAGCAAATCTTCAAGAGCAAAGAAAGAGAAAGGGTGAAACTGCTTTTTAATTAGCAACTTTACAAACAAATGTAGATTCCCAGTTTGCAGATGGGCATTTTAATTGATTTGTATAAAACCATCTACACCTAATGTTTCATAGTTAAAAACAAACCATACAAGTCTCAAGTGCTGGCTCTTCTCACATAATTAAAATCTGATTATAACTGCATATTACCACAAGCTCAAAGTTAAGAATTTTCTATGGCTCAGTTTGAGTCCATTGGGGGAAATACTACCAGAAAAAATAGTTTGGTTGCCCCCATGGTAAAACTTAGAAACCTGATTTGTTTTAAGCCCCTCTGGGTAAGAGCATTTACCCTGTTGCTCACAATCTTATTTTTAGCTGCTATGACCTGAAATAGAAACAGTCAGATGGTTTCGTTGGAGTTATTTCTGTGTGTGATTGATTCTGTTTTGTTTTTAGCACAGTGATTTGGTGATTTTAAAAAAATTGCTAACTTTTTTTTTAATTAGTGAAATGTCTTTATATTAGCTGGCAGATGACTTTCTAGGTATAAAAGCTCAGTGAGGTGATTGAGAATAGAATTAACAGCTTCATTATTTAGTTTTCATTTACTGTATACATGGAACCCAGAAAAACAAAATACTCTCAAGGCTATTTTGTTGCACAAATTTGTTAATGTTCAGACTAGGCTGATAACTTTATTATTACGTGTTCTCTCTATTATTATATCCCTGTATTTACTACTGTAATCTATGCATTTAACCAGACATAGACTTTCACTTTCTTGTAGTAATATGTGCTTGAGATGAAAGGAGAGGCTTGATTTGGGCAGCAAGTTACAAACTTTTTTTAATACAGATTTCAAAGGTTATGTGTTTGCTCTCTTTTATATGGAAGAGACGTTTTCCCTGTTAATCATAAGAACAGTTCTTTTAAAACCTGAACCATTTAAAAGAGAATTTTAACAACCCTCCCCCACATCGTTTTACTGTTTCTTTTCCTGAAAATAGATCCACAAATGTCATAAGTTAGTCTGCAAATTTTACCTTATTGTGCTTCCTCCTTCAAAAAATATTCAGGAAAGTGATTATATGTGGTGGTCAACTCACGGCTGATGAGTTGGTTATAATTATCAAGGCAGACATAATGAGATGAAAACAGCTCTTTCTCCAGGGCCTCAGAGGAGTTTTCAGTCACTGTCAAAACCCTGTCAGGCTGAGTTAACCGTTTTCTGCCCAAGTAGATGTCAACACAGTTAATTTCAGTTTCCTCAACTGATATGGTCAGGGTTTATTTGCTCTGTAGGCAAGAAGACCTACCTATTTTAAGGGTGGAAATGATTTCTGGGTTTTTGATAGGTAGATAAAACAAAAAGAAAATACATTTATTTTTATTTAGATGTGATTAAATGGCATTTTCTCCTTATTTATATTTGTGTGTATATATATATATATATGTGTGTGTGTGTATGTATCTGCCTATCTGTATGCATTAATCTTTGTTTTGACCATTTGGCATTCTACCATTTAGTTATTCAACAAATATTTATAAGTGCCAACTTTTCACAAGGACTTTTGCTAAGCTCTGAGGTTACAGTGAGAACAGAGCAGGCCTTGTGAGGTTTGCAATTTGCAATTTATTTGGGGAAAAGACATTATTAAATAATTGCACAAATATATCTAACTAATAGAAAAATATGGAAAACAGTGAGATAATTCACATGGTACTGATAACTTGTTCTTTCCTCTTGGTATAATTAATGCTTGCCATTGAAGATGGTTCGATAGAACTTTCTGCATCGATGGAAATGTTCTACGTCTGCACTGTCCAACATGGTCGTCTTTAGCCATATGTGGCTCTTGGGCACTTGAAATGTGATTAGTGTGACCAAAAAAACTGGAATTTTAAATTTTCTTTCATTTTACTTAATTTATACTTGTGTTTCAATAGCCACATGTGGCTAGTGATGGCCATATGGGACATATTTTTACTTGTATGTACTTTTCCACTTAAAAATGGCATTTGGTATAGCATAAAAGCAGGACAAGGTGTATACAGGTTTAATTTATCATTGACTCCATGAGCTGCAAGGAGCACATTCGAAAACTAAGAGAATCCATAAAGGAATGACTATGATTTTGCATATTTGACACAGAATGATGAAATAATGTCCTTGATCTTAGCATGTGAGTAGACTACAAGTGAACCTTTAATTTATGTCTTGAATCGTGTATACCTGGTTAGGATATTTCCTTAAGTCTGATTTCTTATTTGTCATTGTTACTCTATGAATCACTGAGATGATATATTAATTTTGTTGATAAATATGATTTATTACCAGAAATCTGCTCCTTTAGCTTATGCTGCTGCTTAGCATAAATTGCAAAAACACTTTCCCCCAGAGTTGTATTCAATACCATTTCACCAAAACCGATTTCTCATTCTCATTTCCTAGTGAATGTGTATGCATTTCTTAATGAAGGGGATTGAGAGAGAGAAAGGGAACTGGGAGTGGGCAAGGAAGGAAGACAGAAAAGGAAGGGAAAGGGAAGGAGGGAAAAGAAAAAAGGGATCCTCTAGGATTAAAACAGCCCAGAGAAGATTGCTTTTGTTACCAGGAAACATGGGAATCCTATGGCCATGAATACAGCTATGGTCACTAAAGCTGCTGTCAGATTTCTTTCCTTTAGCATTTTTATTACTCTCTGGATTCCTTTTCCCTGCAGAGTTTTGTAGTTATCCAGAATAATAGGGTGTTTGGACCTTGCATTCCTCAGCTGCTCTTTATTTGTTTCTCATTCTATTTCTCATCAAAGAAGGAAGAATGAGCCAAACAATTTTCTGCTCCTTCCCCTTTCCAATTGATATCAGGGACCTTTTAACTCACTGCCTCATATGAAACCTTGTGCTGGCCATCTGTAAAACAGAACAGTGACGTGTGTTTGTCACCTCTGCACTCACGGTTCACGCCTTCATATTGTCTTACCATTTGTATTGTTTTTATTGGTGAGGGCAGAGCAAGGAAAAAATATTTATCAATTTCTGCTGAAGATTAAGTGTTTATAAGTCATGGTTTAGGTCAACTAAGCTTTGAGGGTAAAAAAGAGTACATGTTGTTGAGAGACTATTTAGACTACTTACTCAACTCCATTGCAGAGGAAACTACCTCCTCATGAATGCATTTGAACTCATACAGATACAGACATTTTTCAGTGGCTATGAATTGAATGCATATTACGCAGCAGACATCTTCCCAGGTTTTGATGAGAGAGAGAGGACAGGACAGACAAGGAAGCATCACTCAGTGGAACTTACAGTCTGTCAAGGAGAGAGAAAAAATATATGAACAAAGGAACAAAAGAAAACCTCAGATAAAAATAAAAGCCATAAAAGAAATAAATACAGAGTGGAGTGATAGTAACTGGCCCTAAGGAGATTCTCCCTCATAGAGGATGGTCACTGGAAGCTGCTCAAAAACAGGAATATTTGAACTGAGATGTGGTTACTGCAGGGTTTTCCAGGGAATGGCATGGGCTAGGATCCTGAGATGGGTATGACCTTGATATTTTAGATTCCCAAATTTAGAACAACATAAAGAGAACCAGTTGGCTAAAGCAATATGAAGAAGAGGGAGAGGAGTGTAAGAGTAGATGCTCAAGAACTTGGAATGTCATTTTGCCCATGTTACAGTTTAGTACCCCATTAAGAGGCCTTACAGTTTTTGAATTTCATTACACATAGTAAGGTGGTAATATTATTTCAAGTTTCATTGGTGAAACTAAGGCCAGAGGTGCTTACTTGTGTTGTATAATGTCACCTGTTTGGGGGAGGAAGTCCATGTTGGTTTCAGATGTCATAGTTCATTTCGGGGAGTTAAAAAAAGAATGTCTGGGAAAAGAAATGCTCACAGAACATGTAAAAGTTTCTTTTAAGACCACAGAATCAGCTTGGCAAATGGGAATGAAGTTGACCTTGTACTTTTGTCTCTTCATCATAAGTGGTGATGCAGGATAGGCAGGAAGGAACGGTAGCTCCAAGCCTTGCTGAATATAGAGCACCTTGCCAGTAAGAGATAGAAGGAATGGAGATATCACAGTTTGAAAATGAAATATATATATAAAGAAATGAGTTATTTTCCATTAAGCACCTCATTTAACTGATCAGAAGTTTCACATAACATATGTCTGTGCATCTTGAAGGGTGTTCAGAAGAGAAGGTATGAAATTCTTCATTTTCTGAACAGCTGCCTGAAGTAACAGGGCACACATAACTGAGACTCCAGATTAGGATGAAACAAAGTAGTACTAACCTGGTTTACAATTTTCTTAAAACACCAAATTTGAAAACACTGAAGAAGGTAGGTGATAGATTCAAAAAAAGAAAAAAAGAAAGAAAGAAATCTGTGAGAGCAGGATCTGTCAGTCTTGAGCACTGCTAATATAATATCTGACACATAGTGGGTGCTCAGTAAATATTTGTTGAATTTATCAAGAATGGTGGAAGTTAGAGGTAGAAAGTGAGACTAACTCCTGCAATTAAAATCACCCCCAGTAAAATAGCTTGTCTTAACTTTTATCCTTGAAATTCAAATTGAATAGTTAGTAATCAGTGAATTACCATTTCATTGACAAAATGGGGCAGCCAGGCATTTTTTCAGTCTCCTCCTTTGTATTGCAAATCGATACTGAGGATCAGTGTTGGTTTGGATCATCATCTTGAGGCTTTGTTTAAATGGTTTGGTTAGTGTTAATCTTTTGGGGGTGACTTTCTTGTAATCTATTTAGTTGGTCTCCATGTCTCTAAACTTTCTGGAGGGTATATTATTTAAAGCCTTTTAGATCCTTTTATCCACCAATTGAACTTCTAGAAATTGTAAAGATTGTCAGATAAATACACAAAGATGCCTACTTGAGGATTTGTAAAAAGTAATTTGTTTACAACAACAAAGACTGAACAAGCTAACATATAATGAAAGCAGCTGATGGCAAGTGTGCAGGTCACAGCCATTGAAACAGATCAGCACATGTATACTTATTGGGATGGACAGACACACATAACCACAACCCTTTCGGCATCTCCGTGCAGTAGAGTTATCTCTACTTCCCAGAGGAAATCATTGGGGAAGACGCTTGCAGAGAAGATAAGAAATGTGCTTCGAGTCACGGAGTAAAGTGGCAGAGGCAGAATTTGAATCCAAGTCTCCATAACAACATTTCCAACTTCATCACTTTCCTGTACTACCAAACTGAGAGTAAGCAGACACAACAGTCGATTAGGACTACATTCCTAAATGTTCTATGCGTTAAGAATATTGTGAATACATGCAGGCAGCTGGAGTCGGCACGTAAGTGAATAGGAAATGTTTTTAGAGAGATCACTGCTCCAGCCCGACTCAAGCCCAAGGCCAAAGAACATGCAGGGTAAAAAGTTCCCAGTGAAGTTTAACATACTCTTACCCACAGGAGGATCCTTCCCAATGGCCGACAGTCGGGAAAGGAAGAACTACACAGGTGTTTGCTGAAAACCTGGACAGATAGGAAAAAAAATGAAGTCAGTGAAACGCGTTTATGTCTTTCTCCTGTGTTTCGACGACGGGGAAATGTCACTTGCTTTGAGGAAGCAAATCCTGGGAGACAGGGTGTGAGGAAAAGCGAGCCGGTTCCACCACAATTCCATCCGAGACTGAGTTAAAGGTTGGCTGGATGATGGGGTAAGAATTAGGTGAAGTCAGGTGGGATTCTCACACGAGGAGGTGGTTTGCAACCCTAAGACGAAGAAGCCCTTTAGATAATATTGGGTGGGGAGTTAAATCTTACTGAAGTTATCATCTTTCATTTCCAGGAGTTCTCTTTGTCTCTTATAAATACATGGCTGCACAGACCAAGATATTCTTTACTACGTGCTGGGGAGGGAGAAAACAGCAGGAACCTTGGGTCCAAGGCAGAGTCAAGGGAAATAACTTCGCTTAGAAAGTTACCTGTTTCTAGAAAAGGTGTTTTGCTCCCAGTAAGCATGGCAGTGTCGTTGTCAGTCGCTGCACTTGTAGAGTGTCAGCAGGTTAGAGCCCAGGGCCCAAATCCCACCCGGAGAGGGAAGGGAGGGGTTGGAAGACACACAACCGGCAGCGCCGGGGGAGCCCTCAGGACACACAAGCCGGAGCTAAGGGCAGCTTCACGGCAAACATCCGCGCGCACTGACGCCGGCTCCCGAGGCGCGCGCGCGCACTGACGCCGGCTCCCGAGGCGCGCGCGCGCACTGACGCCGGCTCCCGAGGCGCGCGCGCGCCACTGACGCCGGCTCCCGAGGCGCGCGCGCGCGCGCACTGACGCCAGCGGGAACCGTTTGGCTACAGTTATTCTGGGCCAAGAGGTTCCGAGGCGCGCGGGCGCACTGACGCCAGCGGGAACCGTTTGGCTACAGTTATTCTGGGCCAAGAGGTTCCGAGGCGCGCCCGCACTGACGCCAGCGGGAACCGTTTGGCTAGTTATTCTGGGCCGAGAGGTTCCGGGCGTTGTTTCCTGGGTGGATGTGTGACAGAGATTGGGTGGGGTCCCCTCTAGCGCTGGTTCTGGGCTCGGGGGACCGCGAAGAGCCGAGGGACAGCTGAGGTGTCTCCGGAGCCGGTGCCTCAGCGATGAAGAGGATTTTCGGCTTCGGGAGGAGGAAGAGCGATCCGTCGCTGAGCTCCGACAGCTCCTGCGGGGACGGTGAGTCTGGGTACCTCCTCCAGGACCAGGACCTTGGCAAGATCCACAGGGCCGCCAGTCGCGGCAAAGTGGCCAAAGTGCAGCAGATCCTGTTGCTCGGAGAAAATGGCGTGAATGACAAGGACAAAAAGAACAGGTGATTATAAAGTTTTCTTTAAAAATATTGTACTCTCCAACTGTATTTATCCATTATTTGAGCCATTCTTGCATCTGTTTTTTTCATCAAACATAGCCTCAACACCTGTTACACAGCAGACAGATTTTTCTGTCCGGATCTTTTTATCCTTAAAAACTTCAAGTTTACCTGCCTAGTCTGAGCAAGTTGAGAAATTTAAAATTGAAGTATTAAGACTTAATGTGAATTGAAGTTTTTCCTCTCTCCCTTCATACAAAAGCATTTCTGAAAGTAGGAATTGTAAAAAGAAAACTGTATAAATTAAAGCAATACTTTTGCAATAGGAATTATCATTTGTATTTTCTACTTTTTTTTTTAATTTTCATAAGGATGCAGCTAAAATTTTATAAGTACAGAGAAAAACTTTGCCTTCTAAAGTTTATAACAACATTAATGTTAATATTAATCGCAGGAAATACATGACTTACATACATTGTATACTTCTAAATATTGAATAAAATGAGCTATACCTATTTATTTAAATTCTGAGTTTCCTTTGGCTGAGTTAAAGTTTCTTGAAAACCAAAGTAACAATTACTTTATCCTTTTAATTCTTTTTGTTGTTGTTTTATTTCAGCCCTCTTTCCCCATAACACTTTTAAGAACTAAACTTTATTCAGATGCCAACCAAATGACTTGAACTTCAGTAAACCTGTTGTATGTACCATATTTCTCTTAATATAAGGCACTGTGAATTGTGAGATGTCCCACTGAAGATGTCCCATTGTTTTATGTATCAATAAGAAATTTTTTAAAACACAGCTAACTATGGTTGTAAGGCGTCATCAATGTTAAGTTGCATTCCAATGTCAGAGCTATTAAAATGGGAGAAAATGAGCATCTTTGAATCATGGAAATACAGTTTTTCTCTAATTCTTAATACATACCTGCAAAATAAGTATAATTGTATCATTTTACTTAGTTGAAATGTTATCATTGTTCAGTAGGAATGATAATTTTAGCTAACATTTATTGAGCTGTTTTTTCTGCCAGGACCTGTTATAAAGACTTTGTATAGATTCTCATTTAAGCATCACGCTGGTGTCCTGTGAGATAGCTACTATTTTTCTCCCCATTTTACTGATAAGGAAGTGGAAGCACAGAAAGGCTGATAGCTAATAAGTCACAGAGTTAAAATAGGATTCCAACCCAAATTGGGCTGAATCCAAAAGCCATGCTCTTTCATTAATGTAGTAAGTAATATGCACTAACAAATATTAAACTTCAGAAGAAAATAAGTCTTTGTTTTGAAGGCATAGGAGTAACATGCTCTTTAATGTTTACAAATACACTAATAATTGTACATCTTGAGATAGTGACTATAAGTTCCTAAAAAGTCCTCTCCCTTTTATAGGACCGCTCTGCATCTGGCCTGTGCCAATGGCCATGCAGAAGTGGTAACTCTCCTGGTAGAGAGAAAGTGCCAGCTGAACTTCTATGACAATGAACAAAGGACAGCTCTGATGAAGGTATGTAGTGGCCAACTGTTTCAGCATGAGATGGATTTGACTTAAATACTTAGGATAAAAACAGATTCGTGTAACTAATCGGTGAAATATTTGGACTGTTTATTCTTAATTCCTAGAATTTGAAGTCTGTTTCTCCTTCTAATACTGACAGGCTGTACAATGCAAGGAAGAGGAATGTGCAACCATTCTGCTACAACATGGTGCTGACCCAGATATTATGGATGCCAGTGGCAACACGGCTCTCCACTATGCTGTCTGTGCTCAGCATATACCAATAGCAGCCAAACTGCTTTCATACAATGCAAATATTGAGGCAAGAAACAAGGTAGAGATCTACTAGCTTCGTTTACAAAGTATTTGAAATAAATTTATTTTACTCTTCATGTAAGTAAGGTCTATTTTACATATTTGGTTTGGAAACAGGCTTTATTAAAATAAACTAGACAAAAGCATTTTACAATAAATAGAATTCTTGCTGCTTTTGACAGTTACTGTTTTATAAAAAATGTTTATGTAAAAGTGATTTATCTTTCAGTGACCAAGGCTTAATTTAAAAGAGAAAAAAAGGAAAAGAAAAAGGAGAGAACAATCAAATATTCAGATCAATTTGGAAATTTAGTAATTGAGGGAAAATACCAAGAGAAGATTTTTTTTTTCAGTTTTTATGTTTAGGCAAGGTGCTCTTCAATTCTGTGGATGATAATTCTCAGTTTGGAAAAGGGTGAGTTGTAAACTTGCCTAGAGATCAGTTTTAGGCAGTCTGTGAGGAAATCAAATTGAGTGAATTGGGCAATGAGACAGAAAAACGAATAATTAACTGACATCCTATTCTGGCAGAAATAGCCACTTAGATAAGAGTCTAACCTCTGCTCTCAAATCTCGAATATCTTGATGGGAAGCTGGGAGGAAAGGATTTCATGCACAATGAAATTAAGGTACAGTTTGAGTTTACTAGGCTCTGTTTCACACTGCTACCCAGGAAAATTAAATCCAGTTTTTGTTATGTACTCTATTACTTGCTCTTTCCTTTTTTGGCCATATCTCCAAATTATAAAGGGAATTGGCCATGCAAATGCAAGATGAAACTGAAGTGATCTTTTTTAAGGTTTAAATTCACTTGAGAAAATAGGTAATTTTGTAAATTATGAATTGTTTTTACTAATTTTCAGAATGACTTCACACCACTTTTACTTGCTATACATGAAAACGAACAGCAAATGGTGGAATTTTTAGTAAAGAAAGAAGCAAATATACACGCAGTTGATAAGGCAAAAAGGTACAGTAGTTCTTTCTTTTTTTAAACCTCAGTGGTGTTACAGAGTGGGAAGAACCACTCATGTCAGAGAGATAGAATTACTAAGAAAAGGATTAACTTATGATTATTTTTTTATGGTGAAAAATATCAACACAAATCATCAGATAGTAGAAAAGTAGTTTTTCTCATGGGGCAACATGAAATCCAGGATGTAGCAGGATTTCATATTCTTTTATGATGTTGGTTGATATTTGTGATGTATCATCTGATTTTTTTGTCATATGATCTCATAGTAATGATTTTGTAAATTACAGACTCTAATTTTTATTTTACTTTATGATACAATACTGAATTTTTTTTAATGTTTTTTATTGTGAAGTATAACACATATACAGAAAGATGATAACTTTCAAAGTACGATTTAACAAGTAGTTATAGAGCAAATTTCAGAGAATGTTATGGATTACTATTCCACCCTTTTAGTTATTTCCTTATTGTGAAATATAATGTAAATACAGAAGTGTGATAACTTTCAAAGTAGAGTTTAACAAGTTGCTATAGAGCAAAGTTCAAAGCATGTTATATGTTACAGTTCCACCATGTCAGTTATTTCCTTCTAGCTATTCTAGTACCCTAGAAACTAAAAAAAAATTGTATAAAGATTCAGTATTCGTAATCCTTTGTTAAATCCTGTCTTGTCAGTTGATTACCGTCTCAGGGATATCTGTGTAGTGACCAGCATAACTTGTTCATATTCAAAAAGGGTGTCAACATTATGGGGAAGGGGCATGCATCTGGTTGATGTTCTTGGAGAGGCTGTTGCCTCTGGGATTTTAGGATTTATCTGGCATAGGAACAGTCTAGGAGATTCAAGTTTCTGAAAAGTAAACTTAGTGAAACTTTTATAGAGTCTCAGATAGGGATCTAGGTATTCTTGAGTATTTTTGGACTACTGTTGATTAGGGCTTGGCATACTGTGGGCATTTGGAATATCTACCTGGAACTGGCATAAGAGTAACCTCCAAGATAGCCTTTTGACTCTATTTGAAATCTCTTAGCCACTGAAACCTTATTTTGTTACTTTTTATCCCCCTTCTGGTCAAAAAAGCATTCTCAATCCCTCAATGGCAGGGCCTGACTCATTCCTAGGAGTCATGTCCCATGTCGCCAGGGAGATTCACTCCCCTGGGAGTCATGTCCTACAAGGGGTAGGTTAATGAATTTATTTGCAGAATTGGGCTTAGAGAGAAAAAGGCCATATCTGAAAAGCAAAGAGGTTCTCTGGAGGTGACTCCTAGGCGTAATTATAGGTAGGCTTAGCTTCCTCTTTTACAGCCATTAGTTTCACTAGAGGAAGCCTCTAGATCAGGAGCTTGACTTATTAAGTAGGGGGTTCCTAATTTCATGTAACATGTATTCTGTCCAAGATAAACAATCAATGTCTCACATTATCTTTACTTAGTTGTACAGTCATTGTCACTGTCAAATTTTTAAACAATTATCATAACCCAAAATACCCCAAAGCTCTTATCAGCCCCTGGTTATTTAACCCTGGTATTACTATGGTACTGGTAAGGTATTCCTATTAAATATAGTCTATGCTATTCATATATAGTCTATAATGTGCAATATGTAGTTTTTCCCATATACCATTCTGTTAACTCTTTGTACCCGTGTCATACCTTAGAAGTAGATCATGCAAGCACTTGTGGGATACATACCTTTAAACAAACCCTTTCAATCATGTTTGCCTTCAATGTGGCACTGAATACTTACAGTCTCAATAATGAACAATCATCCCCCCTGTCCATTCCCATACATTTAAGTTCACTGTCATTAACATGTCCGTACATACTAGATTATCATTCCTCCTTCAGTAGCTTCTGTCTATGTCCAGGTCCCCTATAATTGACATTATAAGACACTGATTTTACATTGTTCAGGGAGTTCATAGTAGTGGTAACATACAATATCTCTCCTTTTGTGTCTGACTTATTTGACTCAGCATTATGTCTTCAGGGTTCATCATGTTGTCATATGTTTCAGGACCTCATTCCTTCTTACTGCTGCATAGTATTCCATCATATGTATATACCACATTTTGTTTATCCACTCGTCTGATGAAGGACACTTGGGTTGCTTCCACCTTGGGAAATTGTGAACAGTGCCACCATGAACATTGGTATACAAATGTCTGTTCATGTGACTGCTTTCAGATCTGGGTATATACTGGGAAGTGAAATTGCTGAATCGTAGGGTAACTCGATATCTAGTTTTCTGAGGAACCACCAAATTGTCTTCCACAGTGGCTGTACCGTTATACATTCCCACCAGCAATGAATAAGAGTTCCAATTTCTCCACATCCTTTCCAGCATCTGTAGTCTCCTGTTTGTTTAATAGTAGCCATTCTTGTTGGTATGAAATGGTATCTCATTGTAGTCTTGATTTGCATTTCCCTAGCAGCTAGTGAAGATGAATGTTTTTTCATGTGTTTTATACCTATTTGTATTTCCTCTTCAGAGAAATGTCTTTTTATATCTTTTGCCCATTTTATAATTGGGCTGTTTGTACTATTGTCATTGAGTTGTAGGATTTCCTTATATATGCTAGATATCAGTCTCTTATCAGATATATGGTTTCCAAATATTTTCTCCCATTGCATTGGCTGCCTCTTTACTTTTTTCACAAATTCCTTTGAGGTACAGAAGCTTTTTGGTTTTGAGGAGTTCCCATTTATCTGTTTTTTGTTGCTAATGCTTTGGGTGTAAGATCTAAGAAGTAACCTCCCAATACTACGTCTTGAAGATGTTTCCCTACATTATCTCTTAAGAATTTTATGGTGCTGTCTCTTATATTGAGATCTTTGATCCATTTTGAGTTAATTTTTGAATAGGGTGTGAGGTATGGGTCCTCTTTCATTCTTTTGGATATGGCTATCCAGTTCTCCCAACTGATTTGTTGAAGAGACTGTTGTGTCCCAGTTCAGTGGATTTGGGGGCCGTATCAAAAATCAGTGAACCATAGATCTGGGGGTCTATTTCTGAACTCTTGATTTGATTCCATTGATTTATATGTCTGTCTTTGTGCCAGTACCATGCTGTTTTGACTACTGTGGCTTTATAGTAGGCTTTAAAGTCTGGAAGTGTAAGTCCTCCTACTTGGTTCTTTTTTTTTTTTGAATGTTTTTGGCAATTTGAGGCCCCATTCCCTTCCAAATAAATTTAATAACTAGCTTTTCCAAGTCTGAAAAGTTTTTGGAATTTTGATTGGAATTGCATTGATCTATAGATCAATTTGGGTAGAATTGACATCTTAATGATGTTTATTTAGCCTTTCTATCCATGAACATGGAAATTTTCCACCTATTTAGGTTCTTTTTTATTTCTTCTAGTAAAGTTATATAATTTCCTGTGTAGCAGTCTTTTACATCCTTGGTTAACTTTATTCCTATGCACTTGATTCTTTAAATTGCTATTGTGAATTGAATTTTTTCTTGAGTGTCCCTTCATTAGGTTATTTCTAGTATATAGGAACATTACTGACTTTTGCGCAGTAATCTTGTATCCTGCCAATTTGCTGAATTTGTTTATTAGCTCAAGTACCTTTGTTGTCAGTTCCTCAGGATTTTCCAAATATACGATCGTATCATCTGCCAATAATGACAGTTTTACTCCTTCATTTCCAATTTGGATGCCTTTTATTTCTTTGTCTAGCCAGATTGCTCTGGCTAGAACTTCTAGCACAACACTGAATAACAGTTACAACAGTGGCCATCCTTGTCTCATTCCTGATCTTAGGGGGAAGGCTTTTAGTTTCTCACTGTTGAATACTGTGCTGACTGTGGGTTTTTCATATATGCCCTTTATCATATTGAGGAAGTTTCCTTCAATTTCCTATCTTTTGAAGTGATTTTATCAAAAAAGGATGCTGAGTATTGTCAAATGCTTTTTCAGCATCTATAGAGATGATCACTTGATTTTTCCCTTTCAATTTTTTAATATGTTGTGTTACATTATATAATATTGCAGAAGAAAGAATGAGTGAACTAGAAGTCAAAGCAATTGAATGTGAATGCATCAGAGAACAAATGGTGAAAAAAATAAAAAATTTGAAATGCATCTCAGGGAAATGATAGACAACATGAAGTGCACAAATATATGAATTATTGTGTCCCAGAAAGAGAAGAGAAGAAAAAAGGGCTAGGAAGAGTATTCGAAGACATAGTTGGGGAAAACTGCCCAACCCTTCTAAAAAACATAAATATGCAAAACCAAGATGCCCAGCGAACTCCTAATAGAGTAATTCCAAATAAACCCACTCTAAGACATATACTAATCAGATTGTCAAATGCTGAAGAGAAGGGGAAAGACCCGAATGCAGCAAGAGAAAAGTGATTCACCACATACAAGGGAAAGCTCATAAGACTAAGTACTGACTACTCAGCTGGCACCACAGAGGTGAGAAAGCAGTGGTATGACATATTTAAGATACTGAAAGAGAACAATTCCCAGACAGGAATTCTTTATCTAGCTAAGCTCTCCTTCAGAATTGAGGGAGAGTTTAACATTTTCACAGACAAGCAAATGCTGAGAGAACTTGTTAACAAGAGACTGGCTGTGCCAGTTTGAATATATTGTGTCCCCCAAAAGCCATTATCTTTGATGTAGTCTTGTGTGGGCAGATGTTATCAGTGTTGATTAGATTGTAATTCTTTGAGTGTTTCTTTGGAATGCACCTCACCCAGCTGTGGGTGATGACTCTGGATAATTTCCATGGAGGTGTTGTTCTGCCCATTCAGGGTGGGTCTAAGTTGAGTCACTGGAGCCATATAAATGAGCTGACAGAGAGAATGAACTCAGTGCAGCTTATGAGTGATGTTTTGAAGAGAAGCTACAGCTAAGAGGGACACTTTGAAGAAAGCACTGGAGCTGCAGATGACAGACAGTTTGAAGATGGCCATTGAAAGCAGACTCTTGCTCCGGAGAAGCTAAGAGAGGACAAATACCCCAAGTGCAACAAAGAGTGACATTTTTGAGGAACTGCAGCCTAGAGAGGATTGTCCTGGGAGAAAGCCATTTTGAAACCAGAACTTCAGAGCAGATGCCAGCCACATGCCTTCCCAGCTAACAGAGGTTTTCCGGACACCATTGGCCATCCTCCTGTGAAGGTACTCGATTGCTGATGTGTTACCTTGGACACTTCATGGCCTTAAGCCTGTAACTGCGTAACCAATTATAAAAGCCAATCCATCTCTGGTGTTTTGCATTCTGGCAGCATTAGCAAACTAGAGTAGCTGCCCTGCAAGAAATACTAAAGGGATTTCTACTGGCTGAGAAAAAGAAAGGAGAGAGAGGTCTGAAGAAGGGCACAGAACTGAAGAGTATTAGTAAGGGTAACTTAAATGGAAGAGAAAGAGAGAGGGAAAATATATCTGAGAACTAAAATCCAAAGGATAAGATGGTTGATTCAAGAACTGCCTTCACAGTAATAACACTGAATGTGAATGAATTAAGCTCCCAATTAAAAGATACTGATTGGAAGAATGGATTAAAAAGTATGATCCATTGATATGCTGTTTACAAGAGACCCATCTTAGATGCAGTGACACAAAGAGATTGAAAGGATGGAAAAAACATTCCATGCAAGTAGGAACCAAAAGAAAGCAGGGGTAGCAATACTAATATCAGATAGAATAGACTTTAAATGCAAAGATGTCATAAATGACAAAGAAGGGCACTATATATTAATAAAAGGGACAATTCACCAAGAAGAAATAGCAATCATAAATGTTTATGCACCCAATGAAGGTGCTCCCAAAGTATATGAGGCAAACATTGGCAAAACTGAAGGGAGCAGTAATGTTTTTGCAATAATTGTGGGAGACTTCAATACACCACTCTCTTCTACAGATAGACTAACCAGACAGAGAGCCAATAAGGAAATTGAGAATCTAAACAATGTGATAAAAGAATTAGACTTAACAGACATTTGTAGAGCGTTACATCCCAAAGTAGCAGAATATACATTCTTTTTTAGTACTCATGGAATGTTCTCAAGGATAGATCATATGCTGGGGTACAAACAAGCCTCAATAAATTTAAAAAGATTGGAATTATTCAAAGCACATTCTCTGACCATAATGGAATGGAGCTAGAACTCAATAACCGTGCAGGGGTGGTTCAACATGAGAAAACACTGAATTTCTTAATTCTCATGTAGTATTAACCTCTGCTTCTTATATACTTTTCCTTAAAAGATGCTATATTAAACATAAATATTGAAAGTCATTTTTTCTTTTGGATGACTGCTTTAAGTTGCTTACTTTGAATAATACTGACATGAGATTATTGCTACTTGACTATGACTCTTTCCAGTTATTATGGGCTCATCATTTTTTATCTTTTTTCATTTCTAGTATCTTAAAGATGTTTTTATTTTTAAATGGTATGGGCAGAGGGCAGGAAAATAGCTTTCATTAAATAATCTTTTCCTTTAATGAAGACAAGACATAGGTGGAGGATAAAGAGAAAAGAGATGGGCTTTAGATGCACTGAAGACTGAGTTTAATTCTTGGTGTTCCTACTTGGTAGGGTTGTGACCTTGGGAACATTACTTACCATCACCAAATATATTTTCTGATATGAAAGGGAGGATACTAATACATGCTTCAATGGTGCTTGTAAGTTAGAATATATATATTTATATATATGGCATTTAATTCAATGTCTACCACATGCTCATCAGCATCATTAATATAACTACTGAATGTTATTATTACCATTATTATTATTTTAAGCCTGCAAAGCTTTTACTTATCCCTAGTTGAATTTGAATTACAATGTGTTAACTGTATCAGAATAGGGAAGAAATGAAGAATCCTTCCTTTAAATCTTCACCTACTTCAGATAAGTGACCTCAGTATAGTTTCTTGTCCATCAAGGGACTTTAAATTATCTACTGCTAATGCTGCAGTGGGACAAGCTTCCTTTTGCTTTTTCCCTTCCATATAGCCCTGGAGGTAATTTATGAAAATAATCACATGAGCAACCAAGATGTTTATGTCTGTTAGTGTCTGTAACTAGTTACTGCTCTACAGACAGGGAAAATATTAGCTTGGTAAAGTATATATGAAATTAGCTGTTTAAGTAGTTTAATTAAAGTTCTTGAGGGTGAAGTTATCTTTCTGTTATTTTAGAACAGCCCTCATGCTTGCTGTGAATTTTGAATCACCAAATATAGTCAGTCTTCTTCTTCAGAAAGGTGTTGATGTCTTTTCTCGAGATACCCGTGGATGGACTGCAGAAGAATATGCTCTTTTTAATGGTTTTAGTATGTAAGTGTTTATATTATATACTAGTTATTACTAATCAATGAGGTTTAAGATAATCATAACTGTTACCAAGAAAACTGGTGAGGCAGATTTTATAGTTTGGTTCAGGATGTCTTAGAATGCCTGTGAGTTAGTTCATGTCAGCAGCCAGAAACTATATAAGAAGCAAAGTGCATTCTGAGGCTAGACAAGTTAGAAGGAGCAGTGAATGCCACATTCTTGATGGGAAGAGGTAAGGCTCAGGATTTTTAAGACCCTTATTCTTAGTGCTCCTAAATTTTATCAATTTTATTCCAAGTATCACCTTTATGCATGGGGTACAAATAGGGTTACATCTTGGATTTTTCTAATTAATTATTTGAGTCTTGAAATGTCCAGGTTTGCAGAAAATCCTCTATTTCCCCTTGGTGCTATCATCTGTCCCCACCCCCTTGAATTTTCCAAGAATCCAGTGGGATTTACTAAGTCCAAAAAACACAATCTTCTTTCACAAGTCAAGTGGAGGAAAGAAGGACATTCTAGTGTTTCCATTGCTTCTGTTGCTGCAGTGTTGCTGTTGAAGTCTAGTCCTACAGTCCAGTCATGATTGACCTTTCCTACAAGGATGTCTTTGCTGATCCAGACCCCTCACAGTCTTCAGCGGTGACCCACACTTAGTCTTCAGAGTTACAACTTTTTTTCGGTTCACGTGTGCTTATATGCTCAGCCGTTGTTTCCAGAACACCAGTATCCTGCCCTGGCTGCTGGGCCTTTTAGCTTTAACTGCACACTTAGTAAACAAACTGATATTCCCCTTTCTCTCCCCCCAGTATCTTGTGTGGAGCCTAGATTGTCATGGTGAATTACCCTTTGAGGCCCGAGTTTGCCTTTTCTGCCAGCAGATATTAGTTGGAACCATTCTGATTGTCAGAGAGGTTCATATAATCCTGCAGGAAGAGATCAGAGTTTCCTTTCATCTTTGCTACTAAATCTGTACCCCAAGGCCCCTTTAATCCTGTGGAGCACTTTTTCTCAGGCTGTCGAAAGTCCCATATCGTCTTTCCCCAGAGTAGTAGTGGGTGCCAACTTGTTTAGATTCCATAACTAAGGTCAGCCCCTCAAGTAATCTATTTCCATAATAATGAAAATCTCCCAAGGACTTGCATCTTCACGTCAACTTTTCAAAGCTTGCATAATTTTCAAATTCTGCCTCACAAGGCGGCCATTTGGCAGAATTCTCTGGATCTATGATAGGTTAGTTGGGCTTAGGAGAGCTAAGTCTCCTCCGTGACACATCAGTATCCATGTACTAAAGAAGGGTTACATCTTCCAAGATAATAGAAGATAAACATGGAAATTAAGCATCATTCTAATAAAGATCAGAGTTTGGGTTGGTAAAGAATGAATAGTAGTCCAAGCCAGGTCTTAACCTCTATTAGTTTTCTGCCCTTGGTGTGATTAACTACAATAACAGGTGCCAATTATGTTACCTAATTTATTGAGGTAGTATATTTATAATATAAGCATATTTAGTTACAAGTTATGTAATAGCTAAGATGCTCTGAAATTACAAACCACGAAGAATATCCAAAATTAGGTCTTAATAACATTTTTTGAAAACTGCAACATTTGCATGTTTGAACTTATGGGAAAACCGCATTGGGTTTTAGTTGAGATACCAAAATAGTTTCAGCAATAAAGTTCAAGACAAATTATTCCATTGCTTCACTATTTCTGTGAGCAGTGTTTTGTATATTAGCCCATTAAATCCTCATAACACTTGGTGAAGTGGGACAGAAAGATCCCTGGTTTGTAAAGGAAGACATTGAGCCTCAGAGCAGGGACTTGTCTAAGGGCAAATAGTTTGTGTTACAGAGCTAGGACTGCTGCTGAGTGTAGGAAAATTTCCACTGTGTCCCACTAACTCCAGCTAATTTACTGCCCTGAATTCAGGACCACTTCACCTTATTTTTATTTTTTTCTTCTTTTTTAATTAAATGCTTAATAAAAAGTTTGCAGAGCTTGTATTTTGTAGTATATGGGATAATTAAAGTTCTGAATTCTTAGCTCTGTCATCATCCGAATCTTTTGAGAATCATTTAGTGTATATAACAAATGTTCTTTATATGAGCATTAAAGTAGTAATATTATCCAATTTTTTTATACATAGCAGTCGCCAACTGATTTCTGAGTATAAAGAAAAAAAGCTACCTGTGAATTCCTCTCAAAATAATAATCCAGGTAAGACTTCTGATAGTGGAATTACTCTTCATGGTTCTACCATAGATAAAGAAAATCAGAGCAAGAAAGTTTTGATGTAATGAAAGAGCAAGTTAAAAAAATCAGTGTGTAAATTCATGTGTTTTTTCTTGCTTAATAGTCTAGAATTCAGAATTTTTTAAGAAGTTAATTGTAAGCAGTTTATATTCTGAAATAGTATATTGTCTGAAAAGAAATTTACTTATTTAATCATGGCCCCTGAAATCCCATATATGTTTCTGTAAATAAGAAAAAAGAATTTTAAGTTAGAATGTTGTATGTTTCCTGTATGATCACATCACAACAAATTGGACACATTATAAAAATGGGTATTTTATTTTATTTTTACAACAAACAGATTACATTTAGTAAATTAATATTAGTTATTGCATAGTGACTTGTGTCACTAAAAAAATAACTGTCTTTAAAATAGGAACTCAGCAGTACCGTGCTGTTACCATAAACAAATGACCAGTCAGTAAGAACTGAAAAACTTAGTATGCTCTAACACCAGTACATGTTTTTTTAAAGATACCTACTGATAGTACAGAAGTCAGGAAAGCAAGTCCTTTTTGAGACACTGCTTATTTTACATTTTGTCATACCAACAAGACCTCACTATATTGGCTTCATTCTTCATATAAATTAAAACACAGTGAGATATATTGACCTCATTATAACAAGACACTTTCTCCTATCTTTTGTAATTTTGTAAATTTGTTAGAACAAGTTGCTTTATTGCCTTCAGCCAAAAGATTAGCATAAAAATATCAAGTAGCCCAACTGTGGATTCGACAAATTATAATAAAATGACAAAGGCATTTCACAATAACAATGCTACAGTGAAAGTTGGGCCTGATGTGGCATCTAGTGTAGTGTACAATCTGAACTGTAAGAAGACCCCTTTAATTTAGTGGACAGTTGTCAAAGAACTTCTGTGAGTTGGGTTTTGCAAGTTGCAGTAGACACAAAAATGAAACAGTTTTGATCTTCAGGGTGCTCAGAATAGAACTGTTCTGTGGTTTTTCAATAGAATTTAAAAAAATACTTATTCATTTATTCCCTTGTCCACTTAAATAACTATCAAGTGTCTTTTAGGTACTAAGCATTATTCTAATGCTGCAGAATACAAACATTTTAAAAACACAGGCCCTGCCCTCCAAGTGCCAGTTATTTTTACTATTTACTATACTTTATTCAGTGCTTTACTACGTGCTAGAAGCCCTCCAGAAGCATACAATTATCATTATCATTTATTAATATATGTTTGATATGTGCCAGACACTTAAGTCTATGGTGAGGAATTAGAACTTTAAAAAAGTGGGTAGGATTTAAGATAAGCTTGCAGAGTGAGTAGAAGTTTGCCAGATAAGAGGCAGGAGGATGAGGTTTGATAGAAGAAAACAGCTAACTAGATTACATGTTTGGCAGAAGGAACAGCGAGTACAAAGGCTAAGGTGCATGAGAGAACTTTGTATGATTTTTGAGCAGTTCAGTTTTGCTGGTGCATAAAATGTGATGTGGGAATGGTTGGTAATGAGTGTATACATAACTATGACAAGCTTATAAAAGACTGTAATACCATAGAAAGGAGTAGGCTTATCCTGTAGACCATAGGAAGTTTGTCAGCCAGCACGCTAGTGGCTGCAAATAAGAGATGAGCTAACTAACAGTGCCTGAACCAACAACAGGGGTGTTTTGGTGGCTCAGTGATGTCATCAAGAACCCAGGGGTTTTCTGCCTTTGAGCTGTGCCATTGTCAGTGTTTTGTTTTTGTCTCCTTTCATGTTGGCTAATTAGCAACAGCTCCAAGCATCATGTTCTCACTTGACAATATCAAGGCTACAAAGGCTGCTTTTCTTCATGTTTCTTTTAAATAGGGAGAAAACCCACAGCTTGTAGTGGGCTTTTCCTAACATTTTCGTGGCTGGATTACATCACATGCCCATCCTGAAGCCAGTCAGTGGTAAAGGAAATGTAATTACTGAGATTACTTTTTGGAGCTGGGGAGGGGCCACCTCCTTTTGGGTCACTTGTGGTGATAAATATCCAAACAGAATTGTACATCTCTAGCAAGAAAGAAGAGTAAGGAAAGAATACTGGGTAGGGAGACAGCAGTGTTTGCTGCAGGGATTCACTGAAGCATTTTGAGCAGGGGACTAACAAGATTAGATTTGTGTGCCAGAGCACTCTGATTATGGTATAAAGCAGGGATCAGCAAGCATTTCCTATAAAGGGTAGTGTTCTAGTTTGCTAATGCTGCCAGAATGCAAAACACCAGAGATGGATTGGCTTTTATAAAAGGGGGTTTATTTAGTTACACAGTTACAGTCTTAAGGCCATCAAGTGTCCAAGGTAACACATCAGCAATCGGCTACCTTCACTGGAGGATGGCCAATGGTGTCCAGAAAACCTCTGTTAGCTGGGAAGGCATGTGGCTGGCATCTGCTCCAAAGTTCTGGTTTCAAGATGGCTTTCTCCCAGGACATTCCTCTCTAGGCTACAGTTCCTCAAAAATGTCACCCTTAGTTGCACTTGGGATATTTGTCCTCTCTCAGCTTCTCTGGAGCAAGAGTCTGCTTTCTGTTACGGTGCCCGCGAGTTAAAGTACGAGACAGCCAAACAGAATTTAAAGAGCCTTTTATTAGCCAGTTAGCAGGCGGCTGCCGTCTCTCACTCCGCGCAGGGAGTTCAGCAAGCAGCCCCCACCTGTGTGCGCTGGTGCCTTATATAGACAGAAACCGTATCCTAGAAACGCAAGCAAGCAAGCTATTCTAACAGAAGGAGAGTTGGCAGTTTAGCTCTTGATCACAAAAAACAATTTCACAAAGAGTTTCACTTGGAACTGGAGCAGTTATTGATCATTAAACGGTTACAAAAAGTTTCACTTGGACCTGGAGCAGTTATTGTTAAAAGGGTTACGCTTGGCTGATGCGTGCAACCGCAGCTTTGCCTCCCCTAAACGGTAAAGTTTTGCTTCCTTTAACTGGTACAGGCACAGTCTCACTCCCCCCCCCCCGACCTAATGCCATTTACACAACACTGTTGCTTTTCAGATGTTTTAGGATTAAGGGAAAGGGACCCCACTTCACTTTCAACGGCCATCTTCAAACTGTCTGTCATCTGCATCTCCTGTACTTTCTTCAAAATGTCCCTCTTGGCTGTAGCTCCTCTTCAAAATGTCACTCTCAGCTGCACTGAGTTCCTTCTGTTTGTCAGCTCATTTATATGGCTCCACTGATCAAGGCCCACCCTGAATGGGCAGGCCAACACCTCCATGGAAATTATCCAGAGTCATCACCCACAGTTGGGTGGGGCACATTCATGGAAACACTCAAAGAATTACAATCTAATTAACACTGATAGGTCTGTCCACACAAGATTACATCAAAGATAATAGCGTTTGGGGGACATAATACATTCAAACTGGCACAGGTAGATAGTAAATGTTTTAGGCTTTGTGGGTTTTACAGTGCTTGTCACATCCACTCAGTTCTGCTGTTGTCATGTAGAGTCAGAGACAATACTCAAATAATCAAATTTTATTTACAAAATCACATGGCAGTCTGGATATGGCCTGTGGCTCTAGTTTGCTGACCCCTACATAAAAGATAGATTGAAGGAAACCAAGTCAAGAACCTGAGAGACAAAGGAGGCTTTGCAGTATCCGAGGCACAGCTTCCTCATCACCAGTCCTTGGACCTTAATGGTCCATTTCGAACTCTTCATCCATTCTTGTGAAATCAGTAAATTAGGAAGATAAATTTCTTCAAAGTAAAATACTGGTCTTTTCCTTGGCATTATGTCTTTTTCATCGTTTTGCTTAAAAAGTATTTTCATTTGAAAATAACAGTAGTATTTGGTGTTTTTTTTCCGTGTGAAACTCATCAGTTAAGGACCCATGTTTAACTATGGCAGTGGCAGTGGAAACATAAAGTAGAGAGAGAAGAACAAGGTGCAGGCAATGTGATGTAGTGCTTATTGAATAGAAAAAGTTAGAGGGGAGAGAGAAATCTAAGACGATTTATAGGTTTCCAGTTTGTGCATGAGCATTTAAATTGGACATGAAGAACAAGTAGGAATTAGTCAGCTGAACAGATAACAGCAGGATCACGGGGAAGACAAGCTTTTTTCTAGAAGTGTTGAGAATATCTAGAAGTGTTCTTTTTTCTAGAAGGGTTGATGGACTGTCTAGGTAGAGATTTGCAGTAGGTAATTGTATAATAGAAGTTTATATCTGGAGGCAGAGCCCTAAGGTTGGAGATACAGATTTGGAATAATCTGATTATAATTATTAGGCATAGTCATAGGCCTGAATGAGCTTGTCCATGATGGGGAACATGGAGAATGAGAAGAACAGTGACAAAACCCTGGGGAATATTGAAATTTAAGGGGTGGACCAAGGAAAAGCAGTTAGTAAAAGAAATTGAAGACTGACCAAAGAGAAGTACAGGGAATCAGAGGAAATGATGTTGCAAAATTTTAAAAAAATGTACTTCAAAGAGGAAGTATCAACTGTGTCAAGTAAGATTACTGAAAAGTAAGTTGCATTTAACTTTTTTTAAAAGTTATTTGGTGATAACCTTTTCAAAAGAACAATATGAGAGTCATGGAAAGGTCTCTCGTTTATCTGATTGGTGCCTCTGATGTCCAAATATGGAAAAATAAATCACATCACATCTAAGTAGGTCTTGCCTAACTTTTTTGTAAATCAACAGATAGGTATTTGTACATAAATTAATGTGGCAATATTAGGTAATTATAATCTGTCCTTTTTATGTGATTAATCTTTCAGTATGATTTTGAGATAAGCATATTAATCTCTGATTTCAAATTAGAGTAAAAATTCTTTTATTTTAATTATATGGATATTCCAAACTTGACTTCTGTTATGCTGAATCCCTGTTTATATTTATAAAACATGATGAGTTATTCATTTTTATCAGTTTTTTTTCTTGCCTAAGTATGTGATTAGAATTACTTGCTTTATGTACTTTCCTATACTTCAGTTTTGGTGATAATACCCATATTCTGTTACCTTGATCTTTAATTATCTTTAATTTTCAAGGTAAGTAAGTCTTGGTAATTTATGATTATATTATATGGTAATAGGTTCTTTCACTGCCTCTGTGAACTTTAAAAAATTATTAACATTCCAAGATAATTAAATGTAGTCATTTAAGATGTTCTTTATCTTCTCTTTTGTTTCCTTTTTTTTTTTTTTTTTGTCCTTTAGCATAGGATCTGATGATATATGCCTTACTAGTGGAAAAAGCATGATTTCTGTGGACATTTGCCTCATAATGGGGAGGGTTGAGAAAAATGCTATGATGCAGTACTACACAGCACTAAGTGTTTGGACCATCCTGCTCTATGAGGTGGGTCCAGATAGACATTCTAGCACTGCAAGGAGACAGTTTCAAGAGGCTGTACTTTATCAAATGGAATCACAGTCTTGTGTTCTCATCCGGCAATTGGAAATAAGGCCAGGGCATGACTGATGTGGATGTTGCATCCATAGGCTCCTCACTGATCCTCTTCCTGTGGGGGATGAGTCTGCAAACAGCCTGTGCTCTCCAACGTGGCTTATGTTTTACAGCTGCCTTCACGGTCATGGGGATTGTCATTAGAAAGTCCCACTGTTTTGCTTGACATGCAATGTACAAGAATGATTTCTCCCATCGAGAGGGACAATCGATGGCACATTCTGGTTACATGAGTGAGTTGATAGGAATTGGGTTTTCTTTGGCATTTCTGGTAATACCCCTGGCAACTTGCCACAACAACTTCTTAAGCTTCTCTTTGTGCTACTGAGGTACAGTTCAGGGTGGATCTTGGGAGAGCTTTAAAGGCGTGTTCTCTCCAGTATTTCTTATTATGGGAGGTAAAATGTCAGCTGACCTTGAACCTTGTCGCATCACAAATAGAGGAAATGGCTAGAACTAAATGAACTCTCCAGTATCTTCCCCAGAAGAGAGAAGGTGCACTGATCTCCCCTGAGCTCTTGTCCACTGGCGGCTGGAAAGTCTTTGCTGCAAGGTACAGTGGTCATTGGCCTCGATTCCTTATGGTATGGTGTTTCATCCTCAATGGAACAGTCTCAACTAAATAGCTTCAGTGCTCTGTTGTGTCACAACAAAATACATTTACTCTCTTCTAATTGCCTCTAGTGGCAGGTGTCCAGAGAAATCATGTTATTTAAATTTGACGCTGTCGGCTTATGCTGATTCTGCTAATGATATCATTTTCTGTCAGTCTGATAGGATTAGGTTAGGATTATGGTAATTGTAAACAATTTACTTGTAGGTCTGAGATTTTGATAAATTACATTCTCCTTTCCTTGGATTTGATAAATACAAAGGAGGGGAAGTAGTAGTTCTTAATGCATCAAATTGCCTACCAATAGTATAATTAATATTTACTCTAGTGTAGTTTTCAGGTGTGATCTCGAAGAACTGCTTTGTAACAAACAATCAGAATCTCATTCTTTTAATATTCACTGTATTTCTATTGTTGATTTAAAATGTAATTTTTCTTTAGGAGAGGAAGAGCATTCTGAAGAAGACTCTTTAAGCAGGTAGGATTTTACAGATTTTTAAATTATCTATTAACCAAGGAGATGCAGAGACAGGAAAGTAACATTTGTTGAGTATTTTGTTCTGGGATAGACAACATATTATGTGCTTAACATTGTTATCTCAAATAGTCATCACAACAGCTCTGCCAGGTAGCTGTGCTGTATCTTGTTTTACTGATTGAAAGACTGTGGTCCAGAGAGGTTGGTGAACTGACTCAAAATCCCATAGTTACAAGAAGCTGAACCGTGATTTACTGTCAGCCTACCCCCCCAGTCCATTCTCTGGTGTCTCAGCATAGATTGGTACTTGTACAGGGTCCAGAATAAGATTGGCTCCGAAAGTCATTTATAGTTATATGTTAACTCTGATTTAGAGATTCCCTAAGAAACTTGGTTAGTTCTGGAATTTGACCTACTATATTTGTCATTTGGAGTGGTAACCAGTACATTGTTTTGATCATGAAGTGTTTTAGGGCAGGTTTCAGTTAGCTATAGTCACAGGACCGTGGGCTTTCTATAAGCAAGATCTTGAGCAGTCTTCATAGGTAAACTGGTATCTGCTTCCCTAGAGATCAATTACTTTACTGTATGATGGAGAATAGCTACATATAGACCATTTTGTGTTAATAATATTCGTTCTCTACTTGGGATCTTACTGACTTTCTAGTCTGGTTTTGCCTTCAGGCTAGTACCCTGGCCTAGTTCTGTGAAGTTTATTCTTTTTCCTAGAGTCTGTTTCTTTCATGAATTTAAAAATAATCTTTTCTTGATTTTTTTACTTTCTTCTCTGCATTTCTTGGTGTTTCTTTTGTTCTGTTATTTTTTTTACATTTCTGCCAGCTAAGTGGTCCCATTTTCCTATAGACAGAATCATAAGAACATAGAATTTCAGGATATTAAGGAATGATCGAGACTAATTAATCCTAACACCCTCTAGTACTTCAACCTCCATTCATAGTTCTTACCAAGTGGTTGTTCAGATTGAGAACATGAAACACAGAGATTAAAGTGACTTATCTAGATCCTACATATAGTAAGTGGCAGAAATGAGATTTGAACTCAGGTTTCTGAAGTTTGAGCCCAATGTTCTTTCTTCTTTAGCATCCTGTAGATGAGTGTTTTGGTTTACTAAAGCTGCCGGAAATGCAATATACCAGAAATGGATTGGCTTTTACAGTGGGGGTTTATTAGTTAACAGATTTACAGTTCTAAGGCCATGAAAATGTCCCAATTAAGGCATCAAGAGGTAGTAGATAACCTTCTCTGAGGAAAAGGCCGATGGCATCTGGAACACCTCTGTCAGCTGAGAAGGCATGTGGCTGGCGTCCCTGGTCCTTTGCTCCCGGGTTGCATTGCTTTCAGCATCTAATTCCAGTGGCTTTCTCCTTAAGCATCTGTGGGTTCTCACTTAGCTTCTCTGGGGCAAGCTCTGGGTTTCATCTCTTAGCTTAGCGTCTTCAAACGTCTGGGTCTGTGTTGGTTCTCTGAGCTCTCTTCAAAATGTCTCTGCCTTTTATTCTCTCATTGAGGACTCTAGTAAACTAATTAAGACCCAACATGAATGGGCAGGGTCCCTTCTCCATGGAAATAATCTAATCAAAAGGTCCGACTCACAATTGGGAGGTCACATCTCCATGGAAACAACCTAATCAAAAGATCCCATCCATAGTAGGTCTGCCCACACAAGAGTGGATTAAAAGAATATAGTCTTTTTATGGGGTACATAAAAGATTCAAACCAGCACAGTGAGTATGTTAATAATAGAAAGGTGGACAGTGGGTTTAGTTACCACAGTGGAAGAGGATAAACATGGAGTTAGCAGGGGAGGAAAGTTTGAAGAGGAACAACACTGGGTGAGATAGGAGTAAGGGTTTTAGAAAAGAGGTATCAGAATATCAGGGTTTATGACACATTTGATAAAAGATAAATTATAGGGATGAAGGACATAGGATGTTGGAAGTTTTCTAGAAAGGCATAGGGGTTCAAGGGGATACTGAACAGGTGGCTGCTTTTTTTATTTTTATTTTTTTATTTGGAGGAACTAACAAACTTCAAGATTAGTTCTATTGAAAAATGTTAAAATAACTTGAGCCTCTGGGGAGATTCTCTTCACAGCAGATAGGAATGTGGTCTCATCTACCTCCACCCCCATTTACAGAGGGTGGCTCAGACCCCCTTGCATACAAGGGGACTGGAGGTTGCTGGATTATCCAGGTCTGTGGCCTAGCGTAGTTGTCCCTTAACCATGACCCTTTGCCCTATTTACTGATGTCCTTCCGTTGTGCATGTAGGGGAAGGGTGGGGTGTGGGTGGTTGTCAGATCAGTCAGTGAGCTTCACTTGGGTAGTTGGTAATATGTCTGTGTTGGGGGTTAGTTACTGAGACTCCATTGTCTAGAAATAGAAAGCTCCTTCTCTTGGCCATTTGAGCCCGTCCTTGTTCCAGAAATCCGTCTTCATAGACTGAAGATTTAAATATTGGGACTGCCACTGAGCCCTGCAGAAGGAGGGATACAGGAGTGAGAGCCCATAGGAAGGAAGATCCCTAGACAGCACTTAGGGAGAGAGAGGTACAACTACCAGGAGCCTGTTTCACAGCATTCTCTCTCCTGAGGTATCTGAGTGCCTGTTCGGGTTTTTATGGTCTTGCTAGTTTATGTGGGTCTGAATAAGGCAGGAAAAAAATTGGATTTTGTAATGTTTAATGTTTTAATCTCTCTGGAAATAATAGTCCCACTAACAACATATAAATTTGTTCTTTGGCTTTTGTACATTTTGTTTTCAAACATTTCAGGGACTCCCTGTGCTGTTTTAGAGTAAAGGGAGGGAAGAGGAGCAGTACTTTCACCTTCTTGAGAAGGTGTTAAAGAACCAAGACTACATTTTTGACAGAGATTAGTCTTTAAACCAGGAACAGACCATGGAGAAGGGGCAGTGTATCTTTCTACCTTGTTTTTGGTTATCAGTTTTTTTCCACTTAAAGTAACAAAAGTTACGTCAGTTGAGAGTTTCAGTTCAGCACCCAGGACTTTGGTGATGAAAAATATTCTCAGGCTTTGCCAGTATATTGGCTAGCACTTTTTGTTATGGGGACTAAGAGTGAGTCTTCATTGAGTATTTCATAGTTTGGGAGAAGTGGAATCAGAATTAAATAACTTAATGCTTTTTATTAAGCCAAATTTTAATTATGTCAAGAAACATTGTTTAATATATAGATAGCCAGCTTTTCACCAGATTCTTAAAAAAGAAATGAACTGACTCATTTTGTTGTATATTTTTGCTCTAAAGGCTTTCTAACAAACCTGGCATTGATGATTCATGTCCTACATCAGATCAAGACTTCGATTTTGATACCAAGGTGAAGTGCTGTCTCATGAAATTAATTTTCCTGCTCTGAATTTAGTTTTATTTAGTCTTAAAATTTAGTAGTGGTCTGCCTATCATTGTTTGTAATGGAGAGTTGGACAAAGAAAAACATTTTGTAGAAACATGAGTATTTGAATTTTATTTTTATTGTTTTGCTTTGGTAAAAACTGAAGATTGGGGAGTGGAGGCTGAAAAAACGGATTGGCAGGAAAATACATAGTAACAATAAAATCATATTGAGAAAAGCTTTCCCACAGTGGAGGAAATATGAAATATGGTTAAGGATAAGGATTCTTACTGTGACTTTTAAGTCATACTAATATGACTTTCATAATTCTCATGGCTCAATGAAATTTTTAATGGATCCAATCATGTTTTAATAATCAGGGAATCTCTCTGTTACCTTACAGTTCCAAAACTATACAGCATATACCATATAGTTTTTGTTTTTTTTTTTCTCTTGGACTCTTTATCTTTGTATCCTGTAATTTTTAGGAGAGAACTTTTTCTCTATTTCCATCCTTGTTCTTTATTTACATTAAAACAGTATTAGAAATAGTGGGAATTTAGATATTTAAATTCTCTTTCCCAAAATCTCTGTTACAAAGAGATTCTACTGGGTTTTCTAAACCATTCTATGAAGAGTATATTTGAAACTCTTCATCTAATTGCAGATTACATGTTTTGCCTAGAATAATAACCAGCTCTAGAAGCAGACTCTTAATGACCATATGTTAAAATTTCTAATTTCAGGAACTTTTGGTATTATGATTTTTAAAAATACCCATTCAAATCCCTTGTGTAACATTCAGAAAAATCCAAATTTCAGAAGTTTTTGTATTATAATTATTTAAAATTCATTTTAGGGCCCCTGCATCTTTATAAGCTACTGGAAGATAAGAAATATTTTTGCATATATCCTGGAGCACCCAGAATAAGGTCTTGCTTGTAAGAACCATTTTAATATCTTTGAATCTGACTAAATGAGCAGACATGGATTTTTCTAGAACAGGGCATTACAAGTAATGTAATATGCATTATATATCTATTTGAATTTCTAAAACTATGGCTTAAATTTAATATTCCCTTTTAATATTTAGGATGTATAAGTTCATTTGAGTTATGTTGAGGAAATATGTTATGAATAAAAAAGAAGTTCATAGTATATTTTCTGGTGCCCTCCAATAATGAGCTTAGATTAGGGTGTAGACAAAAATTTTTCAACCTTTTTAGCCCCAACCCATGTTCTATTAAATATATGTATTCAAGCCAAACATTATTCCTTAGAAGTTCTGATTACCTGTTCTTTCTCTTAAGTAGTGAGTTGATGTGTTAGGAACATTTCCTTTTCCATTTTTCTTTTTCTCTAGTAATAATTTAGAGCTTTCATATAGTGGTAGAAGACTGTTCAACTAATTGAACGACTTATTTTATAATGATAAAATTAAAACTATTACATAGTATATATAAACAAACAATCATAAAGTAATACAAATCATTGTTTTTAGGGGCTTACTATGAACGAAAGTCTGTAGTTATCTGTGAGATACATACATACACACACACATTTTTCCACATACGTTTTTGTAATTCTGTTTTTTTCTTTTTCTATCTTGGCTAAGCTTGTATTTGATTGACTGGTCATGTCACATGCCTCCCAACCCTGTTTTTTCTTTTCTTTTTTATTTAAGCCTAAATTTTCCTTCACAGTAGACAGTTCTTCATGTTTTCTCAGTCATTTTTCTGTATCCATTGTAGTACATTGAAGCATACTTAATAGCTGTGTGTGTGTGTCTGTGTATGTGTGCTCACTTTCATTCATCAGTCATTGCCCCACAAGGATTTTTTCTCTCTTTTTTTTTCTTCTCTTTCTTGGAAGGGGATGAATTTAAACAATCATTTGTCTTTAGCTTTTTGGCAAAAGAAGCAATCTGCGCTTTCTGCAATTCTAACCCATTCCAACCCTTGGTAAGGTACTACCAAGAACTAAACTACCACATTTTCCCCCCGCATGAGATAAATTGGATGACTATAAAAATCATGTGTTGCGGTTTGCTAATTCTGCCATGTGTAAAATACCAGAAATGGATTGGCTTTTATAAAGGGGGCTTTTTAGGTTACAAATCTATAGTCCTGAGGTGATAAAAGTGTCCAAACAAAGACATCAATAATAGGGTACTCTTCTGGTTGGCTAATGCTGCCGTTTTGCAAAATACCAAAAATAGATTGGCTTTTATAAAGGGGGCTTATTTGGTTACACAGTTACAGTCTTAAGGCCATAAAGTGTCCAAGGTAAGGCGTCATCAGTTGGGTACCTTCACTGAAGGATGGCTGTTTGCATCCAGAAAACCTCTGTTAGCTTGGACACCTGAGCAAAGGTGTCACTCACAGTTGGGTGGGTCACATCTCCATGGAAACACTCAATCAGAAAGTTCCAACTAATCAATGCTAATACCTCTTCCCCCACAAGATTACATGAAACAATATGGCTTTTTCTGGGGGATGTAATATATACAAACTGGCACAGGTACCTTCACTGAAGGATGGCTGTTGATGTCCAGAAAACCTCTATTAGCTCTGAAGGCACATGGCTGGCATCTGCTTGCTCCAGGTTTCTGGTTTCAAAATGGCTTTCTCCCAGGACATTCCTCTGTAGGCATCTGGGGGTGTTCTCTTCATTTTGCCCAGGCAGACTCTGGGCTAGTAAAAGCCTGCTTTCAGTGGCCGGCTCCAAAATGTCCCTCTTGGCTGCAATACTGATCTCCTTCTGTCTGAGCTCTTATAGGTCTCAGGTAAACTAATCAAGACCCATGTTGAATGGGCAGGGCCACACCCCCATGGAAATAATCTAATCAAAGTTATTACCCACGGATGGATGGGTCGCATCTCCATGGAAACAACCTAATCCAAAGATTCCAACCAATCAAGACTAATACATCTGCCCTCACAAGATTGCTTTAAAGAACATGGTGTTTTGGGGGACATAATACATCCAAACCAGCACATCAGGCAAACATGACACTAAACACATTTCAAATAATTTAAATTTCTTAATGCTAGTATTTTTCCATAATACTCTAAACTACTCAGGGATAAGTTTTTGTTCTAGATTATTTTGGTTCAGAAAATGATGTAATGGATAGCATAGTTTTTTTGTATCGTGTCAGTTATGGGTAAAGGGAGTAGCATTTTGGGGATAAACTACAATTTCTCATAATCCTTACCCATGGGAGGATGTAGGTGAGTTAGTAAATAGCAGAACTGGGATTTGAATCCACATCTGAATGACAATGTCTCCAAAGCTGTGTTCTTTGTATTAGATCATAAAGTAATAGTTAATATTATAATTATATATATTTTATCAAATTTGTTACCTATTATTCTTAAAACTATTATTTTTTTTCTAGACTCTCCCCAAACCAAGCTTAACAAAGCTAATGACTGCTTGTCAGCAATTCAGGAAAAACAGTAAGCTATTTAAAGACTGCCCAATCTTGTTTTATTCACTGATTTGAAATTACAGATACTTTCATATACTCTTTACTTTGTCTTTACTGCAGTCGAAGAAAATCGTAGCATTGTGAGACCAGAAAATAGAACCTTGTTGGAGGACAGTAGTTCTGATAGTGCACATGAAGAAGATGTGGTTGAAAGTCTCCCAAAGTTGCCAGTCAGAGTCCAGGGCCTCTCTCATGCTGCCTTTCCATCACCTGACCCTCTTCTAAAACCTCCCCTCGAGTCTTCAGCAGTCCCTGGTGCTACAAAGGTAAAGTTGTGTTTTGTTTTGTTTTTAACTTTTTCCATGCTTTTTCCACATTCTGTTCCCTGCATTCTCTTAATTGTGTATCAACTTAAAGATGACAAGGATTCTAGAAAGAAATGGAGCTCCCCAAGATCATAATAGAAAACAAGTGTAAGAGCTAGCAGGATACATGAACAGGGTTGAGATTTATGAAGAGTTGCTGGTACTGTACAGTTTTTTGGTGTGACATTACAGAAGGAAGGAATTAGAAGGCCACCAAAAAGAACAACTAGACAAATATGTAAATGAGAAGGGGGATGAGGGAGAAGAATTCATTCACAAAGGGTAAGATGAATATAGAGGTTGAAGAGGGTCAAGATGAAAGAGATTATTATAAAAACACAAAAAGAAATAGTGGGATTAAATGAGGGCAGGAACTCTATTATAGAACATGATAGAAATTTTTTAAATGCAGATTGAGAAAAGAAAGCCAGGTAAATGAAAGAAAATACTCACACTCTTCTGAATACTTAGTTGCTGATTTTCTTTGAAGAACTGAAAGAAAATCTAATCTTTACTCCTTTTATCTTTACTAATTTCTTGTATTTTAATTTAGCAAACTCTGTGTTTGTAGGGTCATCTGTTCATAGTGAAATCTGTTTTAAGCTTTATCAGATTTAGTGTGAATTATGATAATTGGCCCTTTTGTTTCTTGTGATATCTAACTTAATTGTCCTACTCTTTGGTACTACTCAGTAGCTGTTTTAGATCTCTTAAGAATAAAGAGAGAGATAAGTAAATAAACATTTCGTCTTTTCACTCATTACTGTTATAAATAAGATTGAAATTTCTGATTGTATAAATGACGCTCTAAATCTGCATCCATTAAATGAGAAAATAAATTTTAAGCTGAAACACTCTTAAATTAAAGAAAAAAAGTAGCCTTTTTTTTTGTAGAGAGATTCTGATTTTTCTTTACCCAAATACTGTCTGCATGTAATGGACACATGCATACACATATCAAATGGGTGAAATCACAGTTTATGATTTTTTTTCTAAAATTATTTAAGCATATAGTCATAAGGAAGTAAAGGCTGCCAGTAGAGCATACACAATTGTCTCTGGCAGATGATTTTTTTACTTTTTAAAGTAACTCCAGCAGCCAGTACATTTCATTATTTTCAGGAAATGTTAAGTTTAGTATTCATAGTTGTTAAACTTCGCACATATATCTTATCTAAAATTCAGGGATCGTATTGACTTCATTTTTTTTTAGTTCCTGCTTGATAATCAGAGTTTTATTGATTTTTTGATGCTATATCCTTTCTCCAGTCTTTAACTACCATCCTGTGTGTTATATGATAGAAAATTATCGTATGCTATTCATATGGAAATAAACCTTGTGAATTTTAAAATGGGATTTTATGTCTTTTTTATATCATAATGGTACTTAAAATGCCTCATAATTCTGTAATCATGTAAGCATTTCTATTATGTAGTTTAAAACTTCTCTTTAAGATTAGTATTTTAAGATGAACCTTTTTGTAATATTTTGAATTGTTTTAGAATTAAATCCTTTCATTAACTGTAAAACTGTGTATTACCATATGTCAGAAATGAATATTTACATATACTAATAAAAGAATATTTATTTTTTATCTTTGAACCAGATGTTAAAATATATGATTGGAAACTTGAATTCTGTGGTTTTATTTCCTTCTCTTGTTTACATTTTCAAGATTTCAGAGTTCAGGATAGGTCTGCATTATTTAATAATTTCAGCTTAGCGTATTTTACAAATATTTATTTTTTTCCCATATGCTTCTTCTGAGTAAGGTCATCTACGCCTACTCCAAATGTATCCAAATCTTTCTTCTTGGTCCCCTGGACATCTGCAGTTTGCTACGTCCCAAATGGAACTTTGTCACTAACCCACCTGACTCTTTCTAATCTACTCTGTCATCCATTTTCCCCATTTTAGTAAAAAGCACTACTGGAAACAAGTAAGTGGGAAAAATTCTGGACTCCAACCCTCCCAGTTAAGACATCTACTCAGTCACCAAGTTGAGAATTTTCTACCTTCTTACCAGCTTTTCATGTGTCCTTTCACTTCTCTCCCTACTCTCATTACCCTAATTTACTTTCTTACCGTAATTTTGAAATAGTTTTTCTGGTCTTGCTCCCCTTATCTTTGTCTTTACGTTGCTGCCAGTGTGACCTTCCTAAAATAAATTTGTGATGGTATAACTCCTCTGCTTACAAGCTTACAGTGGATTCCCATCACCTAAGGGGGAAAGTTCACATTCTACCATGACACCTCTGTGATCTGGCCCTAATTCTCCAGTTTTATCCCTCCATCCCATTCCCAATAACTGTGTTCCATTTTAACAACACTACTTTTGTACTCTCTTTTAATGAGTTGTTTTATGCCACATCCATTTGCTCCTGCCATCCCATTTAGAATGCCCTTCACACCCTCCTCTGTACCTTTCTGTCTTTCAAGATATAGC
Organism: Choloepus didactylus; assembly: GCF_015220235.1. NCBI lineage: Eukaryota > Metazoa > Chordata > Mammalia > Pilosa > Megalonychidae > Choloepus > Choloepus didactylus. The sequence goes on along the minus strand of NC_051327.1, from coordinate 8,142,319 downwards.
CCTATCTTTGCAGCACTTTTGGAGCTCGCCAGATAGAATAGACCATTCCCTCTTAAGTACCCTTACTGTTCTTTATCCACTTCAGTTGCATAACTAGTGAATGACAACTTTTCTACCCTTATTTGTTTTTATGTATCTCTACCCCATCTAGAACATAAGACAGAAACTCTCTCTTATTTATTATTACAGCTACTTGCAGGATAGTACCTACAATTTTGATAGACACAATAAATGTTTGTTGCCATATTGCTGATGTACTAACTGAATGAGTGAGTGAGCAAATGAATGTAATGCTTTCTGAAGTTGTTTTTTTTTTTTTTCTTTTCAATTGTAGGAAGGAACAACAAAGCCAGCAATTATAGAAAAAGAAGCTGGTATTGGTATTACTGAAAGTGCTCCAAGAGAACAAACAAATAGTGGCAATATGACTTCTGTTGTTGGAGCACACAAAAATGATAGAAGTGGTAAGTATGAAAATTTTTCTTTGCTTAAATATGATTATAAAAAATCTAATTGAAAATATGTTGCTCTAAGTATGATATCATTTGTTTTAAATATTTTTCTTTTGCTGTCTTTCTTTCTAAGTATTCAAACTACTACCCACTTTTTCCTGAAACTACTTCGACCCTCTGAAGTTCTTTTCTGCTTTAACTTTTGTTTCATTGAAATATTCATGAATGCAGCTAGACATACATGTATTTAATATTCACAGTAATGAATGTTCTCATTAATGTGTCTGTGACTACACTTTATAGATATGATGCCAGCTTTAGGATTGGGTGAAAAGGAAGATATAGAATCACCTTGGGATTCTGAGGTACAGTCTATTATTTTTTAAAGTATAAGCATTGAGTGATGTTAAAAAGTAAAAGAGGATGTTTTGACTTTGCTTTCTCATCTCTGTATATGCCCACAGGGAATTCTTTTGTTGTATTTTTCAACGTATAATTAATCAAGTAATTATGTACTAAGTACAAAACTGTTGCATAGTATAATTCACTAATTTGCAGGATCCATTTAATGAAGCCCGTGTATGTAAGGAAAAAGCAAGTCTTAGAAGTCATAAACAACCAATTTAGGTTCTGAAGTTAAGTTTTTCTAGAGAGACTTCCAGTCGACCAAGATGGCATCATAAGACGCTCCAAGGTGCCGTTTCCCCACAGAGTCTGTGAACGACTAGCAAACTCTGGCAGAGCCACCTTCCTCAAAAGTCCGGAAAACAGTTAAAGGGTTGCAGTAAATGGGCAAGTGCCAAATGGAACAAAGGGCAACTAAAAACTGGTAGGAGAAGTTTGTGGTGCCCTTGCTGGCCTACCTCTACCCCCTCCCCAGCACAGAGTGGGTGGTGCTCCCATTGTGAGACCCTGGCCCTGTTCTGAAGAAAGCAGAACAACCCCTGCATGTTTACCGGGGTGCCTGTATGCTGGTGCCAACCTATTGTGTGACAGCCTGAAAGAATGAACCAGGGCACTGATTTCTGGCTCCCCCTCCCAGAATGTGCCCCATGGGAGAGGCAGCTTTCAGAAAGCTAAAGCAGTGTGAGAACCAAGCAATGCAGGAAACAGTTAAGCAGGGTAAGGAACAATTAAGTGTCCTGAGGCAAAGGATTATAGGCTTTAAGACATACAATAGAGGACCCTGGAGGGGGAGTGAGTCTATTTCCTAGGGAATAGAGGGGACATTCTGATTCCTATAAATGGGGGAATTCCTAAGGCTATGAATAGGCAAGACAAAAACTTAGAAAAGATAGAAAAGAACCTATCCTTCAGTTTTGCCTTGGGCTGATCTTTTTGATAGGAGAGCTGAATTCTGAAGCTGAGTGTCAGCCAGTGCAGAGTCAAACTGCAAAAACTGTGGAAGGTGTTCTTTTTTTTGCTTTGGTTGGTTGGTTTTGTTAGCGCCTAACACTCGAAGTCTGTCATATCACTAGCTGGATACAAACTTAAGAAACAGCTCAGAGACTAAATCCCAGAGTTAATTAAAAATATTAAAAATGGAGAGTGTGCAACTAAAGATTACAAGACAAACGAAGGCCAACAGGAAGTGACAATCCATCCTAGGGAATGAGAGAACAATTCAGAAACCATCGAAGAAGACGAGACTTTGGACATACTGGGCAAAGACTTTAAAAAATCTTTGATATGCTCAAGGAGAAGTAGGAAAACACAGAGAAAGAACTACAAGATACCAGGAAAATGATAAATGAACAATATGAGAATCTCAATAAAGACATAGAAATTTGAAAAAGTAATGAAATAGAAGTACTGGAGTTGATGACCACAATAACGGAAATGAAAAATTCCCTAGAGAGTTTCAACAGCAGATTGGAACTGTCAGAAGAAAGAATCAGTGAACCTAAAGAAAAGATAGTTGAAATGATTCAGGCTGAGGAGCAGAAAGAAAAAAAGAATTTTAAAAAGTTAACAGAGCCTAAGAGACCTGTGGGACACCATCAAGCATACCAATATACACATTATGGGAGTCTCAGAAGGAGAAGAAAAAGAAATAGGGCAGAACGACGACTATAAGAAATAATGGTAGAAAATGTCCCAGATTTAACAAAAAGACATGGATGTAGATGTTCATAATGCCCAGTGAACCCAAAACAGGATAAACTCAAAGAGAATCATGTCCGGACACATGGTAGTCAACATGCTGAATGCCAAGGACAAGGAGAAAGTTGTGAAAGCTGCAAGAGAAAGGCAGCATGTTATGTACAAGAGAGCTCCAATAAGATTAACTGCTTAGTTCTCATCAGAATCCATGGAGACAAGAAGGCAGTCGGATGAAATATTAAATGTGCTAGTAGAAAACATTTGCCAACCAAGAAATTCATATCTGGCAGGACTGTCTTTCAAAAGGACAGATGGTTTCACTGGTATGAAATAATTAGAATAAGCATATTCGTAGAGTCAGAAACTAGAATGCAGGTTACCAAGTACTGGGATAAAGGTCAGGAATAGGGAGTTAATGATTAATTGGCACTGAGTTTCTGTTTAGGTTTTGGTACTAGGTGGTGGTGATGGTAGCACAGCATTGTTAATGTAATTAACACCACTATGTTACATTTCACTATGGTTACAAGGGGAAATTTTATATACCACAAATGTTAATAGAATAAAAATTAAAAGAAAAAAACTAGAATTCTACAACACAAACAGTGAGCCCTAATGTGAACAATGGACTATAGTTCATAGTGTAATTATAATAATATTGTTTCATCAGTTATAACAATGGTACCACACTAATACACAGTGTTAATGATAGGGAACACTGTATGTGTGAGGAGGGAGTATATGGGAACTCTGTATTTCCTATAGATTTTTTGTAAACCTACAAATTCTCTAATAAAAATAATTTAAAAAATCTAGAGAATGATTCCAGGTCAACATACGGCTAAATGTATGATTCCATGTGTAAAAGTCCTAATGAGGTTCACAAAGAAACAGTTTTGCACTATAGTGTTTTTTTTTTTTTAATTTAATTTTATTGAGATTGTTCACATACCATATAATTATCCAAAGATCCAAAGTCTGCAATCAGTTGCCCAGGTACCATCATACAGCTGTGCATCCATCACCACAATTAATTTTTTTCAATTTTTAGAACATTTTTATTACTCCAGAAAAGAAATAAAGATAAAAAAAGAAAACTCAAATCCTCCCATACCCCCAACCACCCCCCCTCATTTATTGACTCATAGTATTGGCATAATACATTTGTTACTGTTGATGAAAGAATGTTAAAATACTACTAACTGTAGTACATAGTTTGCAATAGGTATATTTTTTCCCTATATATCCCTCTATTATTAACTACTGGTTATGATATCATACATTTGTTCCAGATCATGAAAGAGATTTCTAATATTTGTAGTTAATCACAGACATTGTCCACTACAAGATTCACTGTTTTATACATTCCCATCTTTTAACCTCCAACTTTGCTTCTGGTGACATACATGACTCTAAGCTTCCCCTTTCCACACCATTCAGCACTGTTAGTTATTCTCACAATAACATGCTATTGTCACTTCTGTCCATTTCCAAATACTTAAGTTCAAAGTAGTTAAACATTCTGCTCATAATAAGCAACCGCTCCCCATTCTTTAGCCTCATTGAATATCCTGGTAACTTATATTTCATGTCTATGATTTTACATATTATAATTAGTTCATATCAATGAGATCATGCAGTATTTGTCCTTCTGTGTCTGACTTGTTTCACTCAATATAGTGCCCTCCAGGTTTCTTCATCCATCTGTTGTTTTTTCTTTTTTAAGACCGTTTTGTTTACCCACCATACATTCCATCCTAAGTAAACAATTGATGGTTCCCTATATAGTCACATATTTATGTGTTCACCACCATCACCACTATCTATGTAAGGACATCTCCATTTCTTCCACAAAGAAGGAGGAAGAGTCAAAGAAGGTAGAGAGGCAAAAGAAAAAGAAAGAAAAAAACATGACAACTAAAAAGCGACAAAAGGAAAGATAGAATTAAACTAAATTAGAATAAAAGAGTCAGACAACGTCACCAATGCCAAGAGTCCTGTATCCCTCCCTTATGTCCCCCTTATAGGCATTTAGCTTTGGTGTATTGCCTTTGTTACATTAAATTAAGCATAATACAGTGTTTCTGTTAACTAGAGTCTCTAGTTTGCATTGATTGTATTTTTCCCCAGTACCACCCTATTTTTAACTTCTTGCAAGGTTGACATTCATTTGTTCTTCCCCATGTAAAAACATGTTTGTACATTTTATCATAATTGTTGAGCACTCTAGGTTTCACTGGTTATACAGTCCCAGTCTTTATCTTTCCTCTTTCATTCTGGTGTCCCACATGCTCCTAACCTTCCTCTTTCAACCATACTCACAGTCATCTTTGTTCAGTGTACTTACATTGCTACCATTGCCCAAAATTGTGTTCCAAACCTCACACTCCTGTCTTTTCCCATTTGTAGTGCTCCCTTTGGTATTTCCTGTAGAGCAGGTATCTTGTAAAGAAACTCTCATTGTCTGTTTGTCTGAGAATATTTTAAACTCTCCCTCATATTTGAAGGACAGTTTTGCCAGATATAGGATTCTTGGTTGGCAGTTTTTCTCTTTCAGTATCTTAAATATATCACACCACTTCCTTCTTGCCTCCATGGTTTCTACTGAGAAATCCACACAGTCTTATCAAGATTCCTTTGTATGTGATGGATCGCTTTTCTCTTTCTGCTTTCCATATTCTCTCTTTGTCTTTGCCATTTGATAATCTGATTATTAAATGTATTGGCGTATGTTTATTCAGATCTATACTGTTTGGGGTATGCTGCGCTTCTTGGATCTGTAATTTTATATCTTTCATAAGAGATGGGAAATTTTCATTGATTATCTCCTCTATTACTGCTTCTGCCCCTTTTCCCTTCTCTTCTCCTTCTGGGACACCCGTGACATGTACATTCATGCACTTCGTGTTGTCATTCAGTTCCCTGAGACATTGGTCATATTTTTCCATTCTTTTCCCTATCTGTTCCTTAGTGTGTAGGATTTCAGGTGTCTTGTTCTCCAGTTCCTGAGTGTTTTCTTCTGCCTCTTGAGATCTGCTGTTGTCTTTTTCCATTGTGATTTTCATCTCTTCTGTTGTGTCTTTCATTTCCATAGATTCTGCCAGTTGTTTTTTCAAACTTTCAATTTCTACCTTATGTTCACCCAGTGTTTTCTTTATAGCTTTCATCTCTTTTGCCATATCTTCCTGGAACTCGTTGATTTGGTTTTTTATTTGATTTAGCGTATTTCTTTGAAAGTCTTTAATAGATTGTTTCATTAAAGTGAAACAATATTTCAACTGTATGTTGATTGAGGTGTAAGTTTGTTCCTTTGACTGGGCCGTTAATTTTTGTTTTTCCTAGTGTAGATTGTAGTTTTCTGTTGTCTAGGCATCTGTTTTCCTTGGTTACCCCAATCATATTTTCCCAGACTAGAACGGGTTCAGATCTCAGAGTGGGGTTATATTCAGTTTCAAGTCTCCCTGCAGGTGTGTCTTAGAGATTGACAGCCTTTCCTGTGAGGTCTCTAGCCACTGTGCTTTTCCTAACCTGCCCAGTAGGTGGCACCTGTCAGCCTGTTGCTTCTGACTGGTGTAAGGAGGTGTGGCCCCTTAGTTTCTGTTTTAGCTGTTTTCCCCCAGGTTCTGGTGTCTGGTTCTGAAGAGAAGGCAAGTAGTAGAGCTGGGCCTCACCTCTTTCCTCTTAGGGAGGATACACCCCCTAGGGAGTTATCATCTGCATTTAAATAGCTCCTTTGTCTCCCTTCCTCTGCTATCTCCACCCCATCTGGGTCAGAGCGCTGCGAACTAAAAATGGCTGAGGCATTGTCCACTGAGCTGCTCAGGTTGAGAGAGAGGAAAATGGACAGAAAGACAAGAAACGATCATCTCAAACTGGCACTGAATAACTATCCAAACCATGAAACTCACCCTAAGCTTTAAACTAGACTACTTCTAGCCAGTCCACAACCCCCCAGTTTTATCCTGCAGCCAAAGATAACACCTGGTTTTCTGGGCTCCCCCTCCCAGGACAGAGGAGTCTTCTGGCTCTTTAAGGTCAGTCATCACTAAAAGCCTCTGTCTGCTTGTTAGTGGTTTGTAGCTTGTATTCAGCAGTTCACATTTGTTAATTAAAACCCCAGTTGGAGCTGGGCTGAGCTATATTCGCTTGCTCGGACAGTACTGCTTTCTGCCACAGCGAGGTTTTGTCTCTCAGCCTGCCATGGGGGTAGGGGGTTTCTAGCGCAGTTCCACAGTTTTTACTTACAGATTTTATGCTGTGATCTCAGGCATTCCTCCCAATCCAGCTTGGTGTACGATGTGTGGACAGTCAACGGTTGTCCCTCAGCAGTTATTCCAAATTATGTACTAGTTGTTCCTGGTTGTTTGTTAGTTGTTCTAGGGGACTAACTAAATTCCACTCCTCTCTGTGCTGCCATCTTGCCCCCTCTCCCACTGTAGTGGTTTTTCACAACTTGAAAAAAGTTGATGCCTGGAGCTTGAAACTATTATTATATTTGGATGGTCAAGTATGTTTGCAAGATATATTTCAGGAGAAGGATAAGCATGGGGGAATGGTAAAAATATGTGGGTTACAATAAAGACAGTTTTGTGTAGTGGTGTTTTAATAAGTAAAAACTGTTTTGGATTGTTAAAATAGAATGCATTTATGGCAGCCATGCTTGTAGTAATGTAATAGTAAAGTAATAGCAAGCTGTACTAAGGTGACTGTTGTGGAAGGAGGTAGGAAGGGCCTGATCTCTTACATGCAGGCAACTGCTGCATCAAGGTACAAGCACTGTATTTGAAGTCCAAAGTCATGTTAGTTTACCTGGTTTTGTCACTTACTAACTCTGGGATCTTGGAAAAAATTCCTTAACCCATTTGAATGTCAGTTACCTCATTCATAAAAATGGTACTCATATGTACCTTTCAGATATGTGTAATTTGGTAACAACTGTGAAAACTATAAAGGATGCTATACAAATGTAAGATAAAATGATCACCGTGCTATTTAGTGACTTACTAAATATTGTTTGACACTTCTTTAAACCTGAAGTAAAGTAAAATGGCAGAAGTGTCAATCAAAGAAGGGGGAAGTTAGAATAGATGTGTGGATTTATAATTTTGGGTTTGTTAGGTTTCAGTAGACTACTACTGGAGATATCCTGTAGTTATGTAGTGATTTGGCACCTGAGGCCTTCTTGATGAGATTTTAGACATTTTGGTCTTGAATACATTTCTGTTGTTGAAGTCCAACTATGTGCCAGGCAGTTAGACACCGAATATAAAATGAGGGCTTATGTTGTAGTGGTAGAAGCAGAAAAACAAGTCACTATAAGTGCTTCATATGAAGGAAACTGAGAATGTTAGCTTAGAGATTATTGGATGAGTTTCTAGTTGGGCTGAGTATGGGTGTGGGGTTTAGGTAGTTAGAGAAGATCTCTCTGAGCATGACTTTTAAGCTGCCAGCTGAAGGATGAGAAGGAGCCAGTTGTTTGAAAGTGGGAGAAGAACATTCTGGACAGAGACAACAGTGGACCACAGCTGTCTTGTGTATCTTATTCACCATTTTAATCTAACATATTGGAGTGAGCCGCAAATAAGAAGTGGGATAGCTGTTATCATAATCATTCTTTTTCTTATTATGTATGGAAAAGAAAATGTTCATAATAAGTGGTTGGCATATTTTAGATGCTTAAAAATGTTCTTATTCTTGTTACTAAAGCTTACTATACTTTTTTGAAATAATTCTTAATGTGCAAAGAGTTGCATGGTATATCTCATTTTTCTTTCCTATTACTTAAAGCCTAAAGAAAAGTTTTTCTTACTACTTTGTCATTTTATTCAATAATTTTCCCTATAATAAAAATCAAAAAAATTTTGCCATGAAGCATTAGCTCTCATTTGTCATAGAAGATAATTAGGTTCCTCCAAGTCCTTGTTTACCTACATGAAGCAACTTCTAAGATGTTTGGTTTATACTCAGTGTGACGTACTCCAAAGTTCCTTATGCCAAGCATCTCATTTTACTGCTGCATTATAACAAATGTACTTATTAAAGAATTTGTTTAAATACATTATTTTTAAAATGTCCTCTTATTTTTGGTGGGAAATGCAAATTAGAGTTAAGTGTTTTGAAGTTAGTTTCTTGTTAGAATATAAATCAGTGTTTTGTATATGAATATGTTTTCTCTGGTCTTCCTTGCTCAGTTTACAGAATCAACGACCAAGTAACGATAAGGGTTAGATACGGACTAGAGACTATATATGAGGTTCTCCATTTAAATGCTTTCATTTTTAATACATGCTCTTATATTTAAGTTTAATTGCTTTTAAACTAGGAAATTCAGTTATTTTCTTAGAAAGTGGTTAGGAAATCTTTGTTCATTTCATTATTTTAACAGAGCATCTCTGAGAGTCTTCCACAGAAGTATGTTGCTCATTTATCTGAAGTCACAGATCGGAAAGGAAAAAATATATTAAATGGACAAATAGAAGGTAAAGCTGCATTTTATAAAAATTCATTTGACAGAATGTTTGACACATGAGCACTGGTGTTTTCTAATTGAAATCACCTATTAAATACATAGTGTGGAAAAAGAGAAGTAAAATGGAGATAAGTTGTATGTGATTAGAGAAGATGCCAGCAACAGATGAAAAATTATGAGTGTTACCAAAGGAGTGAAATTAAGGACAGTCAGGAAATAAGGGAGAGAAATGGCATAAAGAGAAGAATGAATGAGAAAGGCAGAGAGTATAGGGAGTAAAAAGAATCAGGTGTGCATAGTGGAATGTGGTCAAATAAAATGAATCTTTAGAAAAAGGAACAGACTGTTAGAAATGCAGGAAGAATATGAAGTGAGATTCCTACACCAAGCTTGTCCAAGAAGTAGAGCGCTAATTTCCCGCTGACTCTCTTCCCCGTTGTTTGGAAGGCATTAATGAAGGAGGCTCCTGATCATACTGAGCTATGTTTCATCTACCTTGGAGGAATTTAAGCAGTATGGTCAGCTCTAATTGTATATAATATTATGTCATGTAAAATGTTGCTACTTCATAGGATGGATCACATAGACCAAAATAAGAGAATTGAAAGAAGAGAGCAGGTTCAGTTCTGGAGATATCAAGGACCCTAAAGCCTGATAAAAAGTCCGTTAGAAACTTTATGACTTTTAATCCAGTCTCAGTTTTGGGGAAGTGTCAGGGAGGAATTTAATTTCCAGAAGGGTGAGTGAAAATAAAGAAATGTGGAAGCAGACTCAGAATAGACCCGAGTGGCTCAGATTTTCATGAATCACCTGGGGACCATGTTAAAAATGTTGATTCTGAGTCAGAAGGTCTGAGATTCTGCCTTTCTAACAAGCTCCCAGGTGATGCCAATACTGCTGGTCTTGAGACTACACTTTGAACAGAAAGGGTGTAGACTTCCCTTTTAAAGAATCTAGAAGACAAGCCATGGTGTGTGTCCTAGTTTAAAACATAAAAGGTTCAAAGGCATGATTTTGCTTTTGTTTATAGGAGAGGGTAAGGAGCACGAAAGAAATAAAGAAATAGAAATTATAGTTGCAAGTTACCACTGCTAAACAAAGAGAAAAGAAGTGGTGAGGATAATTCATAAAAAGAAGGCAGAAGAGGGGTACTTTAGAGCCCAGATCTAGAGATGACTTTTGAAGAGCAGGAGGGAAATCAGGGGAGGGAGGAAAAGAAGTTATCTAGGTAATTTTGCAGTTATTGAGGAAACTTGGGAGAAGTCACTTGGCTTTAGTGTATTTCCCTATAAACCGAAGATTAGATCATTACTGCTCTGGAGAATACTGGAAGCAGGAGGGAGTGCTGGAATTGGGTAAACCGCAGTTACTCAGTTCTCTTCCCCTTCTATGTCAGGCACTGAAGATGTGTTGCATGGTGTTAGTTAATCAAATGAGACTAATTTGAATAGAGAAACATGGGCTGTTTTTTTGTAAGGCAGCTAATTCTTTGGTAAGACGGCTGTTTCATAAAAATCCTTTCAAGACTAGTGTGATATATCAAACCAAACTAATTTTGAATAAGATTTTTATTTTCCCTGACAATTTACTAAATTCACTAAAAAAATCACTGCACTGATTTTAAATATGAAAGGTTATTAATATCTATTTCTGTGGCAATTAAATTTATTTTTCCTTTTTGATAATCATATTTCAATGTTGAAAGTGTATTATACATTGTTTCTTAGATGTGTTTTATATACCTTCTTGCATGAGTGGATCGAGAAACTTTAAGATGGCTAAACTAGAGGATACAAGAAATGTAGGCATTCCAGTAGCCCACATGGGTATGGAAAAAAATGAATATTTTTATTACTATTATTCTACAAGTGTATATCCAAGGTGATTAATTCAGATCACTTTATTTCTGTGATGAGAAATGAATTATGCATGCAACTCAACTGTCATCACGAGTGTTTACTTTCTAAATTACAGGGCCAATTAAAGAACATGAAATATTAAATACTTGTAGCATAATGGTATAAATAACCTTAATGCATTGCATTCAAGATATGCTGTTGCATTCTGCCATCAGTTTTGACATTTCTTTTCTTAGGGTCATGATTTGATCCTCTGATTAAGGGTCACTTTTCTTCCCATCAGTCAGCATGTTCACACTGACATCAGTGTACTTTTCTAGTTAAGTTAGTCAATTGATACATAATCTCACTTTTGAAATCTCAACTGTATGTTTTATTAAACCTTTATTCCTATTTTTTTCTTTGATATTTATAATAGATTCATATTTCCGTCATGTTGTCCTAACCAAAAAATCCACATATAAACTAAAGTAATCATTTTCAAAGCTAAGCATGAGGATTCGGCTTGATTCTACCTCTGCATGAACCTGTGGCTTGGCTTTTCTCATAGTCACATGTCCTTGATTATATATGTTCCTTTTGCCTTTTAGATTCTCCTGAGAAATATCCTCATGTGAAGGTAACAACTTTTACATTTTTATCTTCAGTTATTAACTACAGATTGTGAAATACACTTTATTTATTAATCATCTTGTTTCAAAGCCCATGCAGCCTATCGTTGAAATGAAAGATTCTGCACCTAATAAAGCAGTGAGAATCAAGGATGTACAAACATCCGAATCAGGTAAATTTTACAATACAAATTTAACTCAGGGAAAAAAAGTACAAGATATCGGAAATGCCCACCATCATCTTATGCCAAATTCTTTTTTGCAAATTTAATTGAAAGTTTTGATATAAATAATGCAGATATGTCATTGTTGGTACCCATGTTTGAAAGAAAGAGACTTAAAAGCATAGGATAAAGAGATTTTTAAAACGTAAGCTTTAATTCAGATGTTTCTGTGTTTAGACACCCTAAAGTTCCCTGTTTGGAATCCCTATACTTAGGGAGCCATGGAGGTTAATAATGGAACACTAAGATTTTTCCAGTGTTTTCCAGTGTTTACCTAGGGTAAAGCTTCACATGTCAATTGTGTTTAATTTTAATTATTTCATTTTAGTGTCTTTATACTGATGATCTTAAGCCAATCAGATATTCTGATTAGCGGGCTCTGTGTGTGTTGGGGGGAGGGGTCTGGTAAATACAAGCAAACACAGTCACACATTCCATTAACCATTAGACCTATGACGTTATCACATGCCCTCTGGAAAACTCCACTGCTTACTTACAAGAGAATGAGAATGAAAATGACAAATAACATCTTAATATTATTATAAAAATAGTTTTGATCTCTTGGCCTCTTTGAACCAATCTTGGAACTGTAGGGGTTCTCAGATCACAGTTTAGAACCAGTGTTTTAAACCGAGGTGTTCATGGTTATGAAATGATAAAGGGGCCTTTGGTGACAAAGTGGCCTTTAAAGTTTCACTTTTACATTTCTTTTTTCTTTCACTTGTCTTTAGAAATTCATATCTGACAATTGAGTTTAAAAAAAGGAAAAATATTTTCATTATGCATTCATTTCCTATATCATGACACTCTGTACTCTGGATTTTGCATGGACTTAGACTTACCCTGTTTTTACATGGAAACAATTAGGTCATTTAAGGCTATCATGTCTCATATAAATTTTTCATGTATATCCAAGGCTTAGAAAATGAATTCTGACAATATTGGTGCATTCAGGAAAGACCATTTCATTGTATTAAAGTAGTTTTAAATTTAACGTAGTAAATTCATTAAACATTTTTTAAACTCATGTTTCTAGAACATGCACACATGTAAATATTGTCATATATTTTTAAATTTTAAGTGTTTAGACATAAATTTTGTTGTTAATAATAAAAAATTCATATCCCTGAAGAATTGTAATTGTTAATAAACAAAGCTCTTGTGGAAAAACAAAATATGTAATAGAGATTGCTGAGTGAATCAAAGTAATCCCAAGCAATAAAAATGTAGGAAAAAAATGAGAGACAGTTAACGAAATTTATCTAAGTGAACGGCAGGTATGATCCATGTAAAATACAGTCAGCCACAAAAAAGTAGTACGTTTATGTGAGAGAGGAGAACATAGGACTGCTTTTCTGAAGAGAGAATTTGTGCAAGTTAGTCATATTTGTATTATTATTTACATTCTAATGAAAATTTTATTTTCGGATTTTTCAGATTGGGATTCTACTAGTTTGACCCTCAGTAGTGAGCATTGCAAAACATCTGGGGATTTGAAAGTTGATGACAAATGTCTATTTGTATCACAATCAATCACCAAAAATCAGTCAGCATCCACAGAATTTGGACAGATGACCTTAATAGATAAAGAGAAGTTTAGTACTGGAACTATATTTCTATTAGAGAATTATTCTCTCCATGACCCGTGTGAATCACAGCTATCAGAAAAGAAAGAGAGCAAAGAAGGTAATAAAGAAGCGTAGAGTATTCAACCCTAGCGTACCTCTGTATGACTTCTATAATATAGTTCTGACATTGAAAAATCATTTCATGGCAAAATTTCCTTTCGTGTTTACTCCCCTCATGCAACCTACAACCAAACAATACCTTTTAGCAAGGCATTTGCATTCTTCCTTTAACCAAAACAACATATAATAACAAAGGGGAATTGGGAGAAGGAAAAATTTCATTCAGGTTAATATTTAGAATACACTTGAGAGTGTATAAAAGGATTATATTCAGAACTTTGGGAATAGAAGGAAAAATAAAAATAATTATCCAAAATTACTTCAACAAATGGTTCAGTAATGCATATGAAGAGACACTAGATGCCATCAGAGTCAAGAAATACAAACATCATAAAGAGTCATTCACAAATTCATCCACCCAACATAAATGAACACAACCAAAAACAAAATTGAAAAAATACAGTAGAAACATATAAAGGGACACTGTCCACTATTCTCTACTTCATGACAGTACTTTTTTTAACAATATGCTAAACTTCAACTACATTATTCATGGCTTCCAAAGTTACATTAGTTTTACACCTCTAGCAGTGTATACCTATTTCCTATATATCTGAAATGTTTATATCCTTTTATCTGAAATACTATACAGTTTATTCTGTCTCAAATGTTGTTCATCTTTTAAGACACAGACTGTTATGTGAAATCTTCCTGGATAATTACGAATATTTCTTAAGTGAATATTCACCTAAGATTAACTTTAATTTATATTTTCAGTTGGTTAAATGTTATTTTGTGTATTATTATAAAGATTATATCTTTTATCTAACTGTTCTAAGTAGTTCATTTTAACTAAATATATAGATTTGTCAGCAGAACTAGACTTAAAAATGAAATCAGAGGAAGAACAAGAGAGGCTTGATGGAAGTGAAAACAACCAACCACAGGTATGTGGAAGTTTAAATTTCTGGTATAATTTTGTTTTGGTGTTTCATTAATGAGTGTGGCCCAAATAAAATTACATTTGGACTAGACTGTTAAAAATCTATAGATTATAATTTATTATTTTAAAACATTTTAACCACTTATAAAACTTAAAATATTCTTAGAATCTTTAGTAACTTATAGCAAAACTTTATCTTTGGAAGAAAAAGAGAACCACACCTTAGAGGCTTTTGGTGTTAGAGAACAGATAATGACTCTCCAATTTCTTTCCCTTAGTGTCTTCCACATATTTTATTTTAGGGTAGACTATCAGTAAATATTATTAAAAACTTTTAAGCCACCCCTATTAGTGGACATTAGAATGTATTAGATCTGGACAGGAGATAATCTATCAAGGTACATAATGCTATCATAGTATATAATTTGAATTAAAATTTAGGAATTCGCTTTTCTTCCTGATTGATGGTAATGGCCATGGTTCTTAATCATTTAAAGTTTACCTACTCTCCAGTTACTAATCTGTAAAAAACATCCTTAATTACACTACAGGGACTCTCTATGTCAGGCATGATCAGGTGAAATGTTTTTAAAGTGAGGAAACCTTTGTAATATTAAAAATTATCTCCTATTTCAATTCTGGTAAATTTAATATATAATGAATTAAGCTTAGTCCAAATAAACAGCGACAAAATTGGGTTTGCTTCTTCATTTTTTTCTCATCTTTTAGGCTAAGCCAAGTTATTTGTCACTTCTTAGTTACAATTCAGTTATTTGGGAATAGCTAAACATAGATTAAGAGTTAAACTTTAATTATTTTCTAATTTTTCTTTGTCCATACTTGATTACTTAAGGATAAAGTTATTTTTAAAACATGCACCCCAACAGAAAAGACATTTGAGAATCAAACCAAGCAAAGTAATCTTCCACTTTTCCATCTGCAAAAAATGTCTCAAGAACCAGAAATGAATGAGGAATGTGATAGAAAGGATATATCTGTAGATTCAGGACTTCCTTTTATGCAAAAGTATGAGGAACTGTGGATCAAACAAGGCAAGGTAGAATGGAAAAATAATTTAAAACTCATCACAAGTCAGTTAAAGCAGAAGTTTGGTGAAATTTGTGAAAAGTTTAAAATTACTGCTTGTCCTGAGGAAGAGGCACTCCATGACAACTCTAAAGGAGCAAACTTAAAGGAACTATCCTCTAATTTGATAAATAATGTATTTGATGATGAGGAAAAAGATGCATTTGGAGTATCTGTCTCTGTTGTATTCCAGGCATTTCCTGAACAAAGAGAACCCAGTCTCGAAAATGTCTTTCCATCTCATTTATCCTCTGGGTCCCAGGAAAATACTTGCCAGTCATCTTCTAAACTTGATTTAAATGATAATAAATTAAACTATGAAAATGATTATAGAGGCGGGGCAAGATGGCAGACTGGTGAGCTGTATGTTTTAGTTACTCCTCCAGGAAAGTAGGTAAAAAGCCAGGAACTGCGTGGACTGGACACCACAGAGCAATCTGTCTTTGGGCATACTTCATACAACACTCATGAAAACGTGGAACTGCTGAGATCAGCGAAATCTGTAACTTTTTGCGGCCAGGGGACCCGCGCCCCTCCCTGCCAGGCTCAGTCCCGGGGGAGGAGGGGCTGTCAGCTCCAGGAAGGAGAAGGGAGAATTGCAGTGGCTGCTCTTACCGGAAACTCATTCTACTGATTCAAACTCCAACCATAGATAGACTGAGGCCAGACACCAGAGACTCTGAGAGCAGCCAGCCCAGCAGAGAGGAGACAGGCATAGAAAAAAAACAACACGAAAAACTCCAAAATAAAAGCAGAGGATTTTTGGAGTTCTGGTGAACACAGAAAGGGGAAGGGCGGAGATCAGGCCTTGAGGCGCATATGCAAATCCCGAAGCAAGGCTGATCTCTCTGCCCTGGGCACTTTTCCTTAATGGCCCTGGTTGCTTTGTCTATTAGCATTTCAATAACCCATTAGATCTCTGAGGAGGGCCGTTTTTTTTTTTTTTTTTTTTTTAAATCCTTTTTGCTTTTTCTAAAACAATTACTCTAAGAAGCTCAATACAGAAAGCTTCAAAGAATTGAAATTTGGGCACGTCAAGTCAAGAGCAGAACTAAGAGAGCTCTGAGACAAAAGGCAATAATCCAGTGGCTGAGAAAATTCACTAAACAACACAACTTCCCAAGAAAAGGGGGGTGTCCGCTCACAGCCACCATCCTGGTGGACAGGAAACACTCCTGCCCATCGCCAGCCCCATAGCCCAGAGCTGCCCCAGACAACCCAGTGTGACGGAAGTGCTTCAAATAACAGGCACACACCACAAAACTGGGCGTGGACATTAGCCTTCCCTGCAACCTCAGCTGAATGTCCCAGAGCTGGGAAGGGGGAGCAGTGTGAATTAACAGAGCCCCATTCAGCCGTCATTTGAGCAGACTGGGAGCCTCCCAACACAGCCCAGCAGCCCAGAACTGCCCTGGGGGGACGGCACTCACCTGCGACATAGCACAGTCATCCCTCAACAGAGGACCCGGGGTGCACAGCCTGGAAGAGGGGCCCACTTGCAAGTCTCAGGAGCCATACGCCAATACCAAAGACTTGTGGGTCAGTGGCAGAGACAAACTGTGGCAGGACTGAACTGAAGGATTAGACTATTGCAGTAGCTTTAAAACTCTAGGATCATCAGGGAGATTTGATTGTTAGGGCCACCCCCCCTACCCGACTGCCCAGAAACACGCCCCACATACAGGGCAGGCAACACCAACTACACACGCAAGCTTGGGACACCAATTGGGCCCCACAAGACTCACTCCCCCACTCACCAAAAAGGCTAAGCAGGGGAGATCTGGCTTGTGGAGAACAGGTGTCTCGTGGACGCCACCTGCTGGTTAGTTAGAGAAAGTGTACTCCACGAAGCTGTAGATCTGATAAATTAGAGATAAGGACTTCAACTGGTCTACAAACCCTAAAAGAACCCTATCAAGGTCAGCAAATGCCACGAGGCCAAAAACAACAGAAAATTATAAAGCATATGAAAAAACCAGACGATATGGATAACCCAAGCCCAAGCACCCAAATCAAAAGACCAGAAGAGACACACCTAGAGCAGCTACTCAAAGAACTAAAGATGAACAATGAGACCCTAGTACGGGATATGAAGGAAATCAAGAAGACCCTAGAAGAGCATAAAGAAGACATTGCAAGACTAAATAAAAAAATGGATGATCTTATGGAAATTAAAGAAACTGTTGACCAAATTAAAAAGATTCTGGACACTCATAGTACAAGACTAGAGGAAGTTGAACAACGAATCAGTGACCTGGAAGATGACAGAATGGAAAATGAAAACATAAAAGAAAGAATGGGGAAAAAAATTGAAAAACTCGAAATGGACCTCAGGGATATGATAGATAATATGAAACGTCCGAATATAAGACTCATTGGTGTCCCAGAAGGGGACGAAAAGGGTAAAGGTCTAGGAAGAGTATTCAAAGAAATTGTTGGGGAAAACTTCCCAAATCTTCTAAACAACATAAATACACAAATCATAAATGCTCAGCGAACTCCAAATAGAATAAATCCAAAAAAACCCACTCCGAGACATATACTGATCACACTGTCAAACATAGAAGAGAAGGAGCAAGTTCTGAAAGCAGCAAGAGAAAAGCAATTCACCACATACAAAGGAAACAGCATAAGACTAAGTAGTGACTACTCAGCAGCCACCATGGAGGCGAGAAGGCAGTGGCACGATATATTTAAAATTCTGAGTGAGAGGAATTTCCAGCCAAGAATACTTTATCCAGCAAAGCTCTCCTTCAAATTTGAGGGAGAGCTTAAATTTTTCACAGACAAAGAAATGCTGAGAGAATTTGCTAACAAGAGACCTGCCCTACTGGAGATACTAAAGGGAGCCCTACAGACAGACAAACAAAGACAGGACAGAGAGACTTGGAGAAAGGTTCAGTACTAAAGAGATTCGGTATGGGTACAATAAAGGATATTAATAGAGAGAGGGAAAAATATGGCAAACATAATCCAAAGGATAAGATGGCCGATTCAAGAAATGCCTTCACGGTTTTAACGTTGAATGTAAATGGATTAAACTCCCCAATTAAAAGATATAGATTCGCAGAATGGATCAAAAAAAATGAACCATCAATATGTTGCATACAAGAGACTCATCTTAGACACAGGGACACAAAGAAACTGAAAGTGAAAGGATGGAAAAAAATATTTCATGCAAGCTACAGCCAAAAGAAAGCAGGTGTAGCAATATTAATCTCAGATAAAATAGACCTCAAATGCAGGGATGTTTTGGAAGACAAAGAAGGCCACTACATACTAATAAAAGGGGCAATTCAGCAAGAAGAAATAACAATCGTAAATGTCTATGCACCCAATCAAGGTGCCACAAAATACATGAGAGAAACTTTGGCAAAACTAAAGGAAGCAATTGATGTTTCCACAATAATTGTGGGAGACTTCAACACATCACTCTCTCCTATAGATAGATCAACCAGACAGAAGACCAATAAGGAAATTGAAAACCTAAACAATCTGATAAATGAATTAGATTTAACAGACATCTACTGGACATTACATCCCAAATCAACAGGATACACATACTTTTCTAGTGCTCACGGAACTTTCTCCAGAATAGATCATATGCTGGGACATAAAACAAGCCTCAATAAATTTAAAAAGATTGAAATTATTCAAAGCACATTCTCTGACCACAATGGAATACAATTAGAAGTCAATAACCATCAGAGACTTAGAAAATTCACAAATACCTGGAGGTTAAACAACACACTCCTAAACAATCAGTGGGTTAAAGAAGAAATAGCAAGAGAAATTGCTAAATATATAGAAACGAATGAAAATGAGAACACAACATACCAAAACCTATGGGATGCAGCAAAAGCAGTGCTAAGGGGGAAATTTATAGCACTAAACGCATATATTAAAAAGGAAGAAAGAGCCAAAATCAAAGAACTAATGGATCAACTGAAGAAGCTAGAAAATGAACAGCAAACCAATCCTAAACCAAGTACAAGAAAAGAAATAACAAGGATTAAAGCAGAAATAAATGACATAGAGAACAAAAAAACAATAGAAAGGATAAATATCACCAAAAGTTGGTTCTTTGAGAAGATCAACAAGATTGACAAGCCCCTAGCTAGACTGACAAAATCAAAAAGAGAGAAGACCCATATAAACAAAATAATGAATGAAAAAGGTGACATAACTGCAGATCCTGAAGAAATTAAAAAAATTATAAGAGGATATTATGAACAACTGTATGGCAACAAACTGGATAATGTAGAAGAAATGGACAATTTCCTGGAAACATATGAACAACCTAGACTGACCAGAGAAGAAATAGAAGACCTCAACCAACCCATCACAAGCAAAGAGATCCAATCAGTCATCAAAAATCTTCCCACAAATAAATGCCCAGGGCCAGATGGCTTCACAGGGGAATTCTACCAAACTTTCCAGAAAGAACTGACACCAATCTTACTCAAACTCTTTCAAAACATTGAAAAAAATGGAACACTACCTAATTCATTTTATGAAGCTAACATCAATCTAATACCAAAACCAGGCAAAGATGCTACAAAAAAGGAAAACTACCGGCCAATCTCCCTAATGAATATAGATGCAAAAATCCTCAACAAAATACTTGCAAATCGAATCCAAAGACACATTAAAAAAATCATACACCATGACCAAGTGGGGTTCATTCCAGGCATGCAAGGATGGTTCAACATAAGAAAAACAATCAATGTATTACAACACATTAAAAACTCGAAAGGGAAAAATCAATTGATCATCTCAATAGATGCTGAAAAAGCATTTGACAAAATCCAACATCCGTTTTTGATAAAAACACTTCAAAAGGTAGGAATTGAAGGAAACTTCCTCAACATGATAAAGAGCATATATGAAAAACCCACAGCCAGCATAGTACTCAATGGTGAGAGACTGAAAGCCTTCCCTCTAAGATCAGGAACAAGACAAGGATGCCCACTGTCACCACTGTTATTCAACATTGTGCTGGAAGTGCTAGCCAGGGCAATCCGGCAAGACAAAGAAATAAAAGGCATCCAAATTGGAAAAGAATAAGTAAAACTGTCATTGTTTGCAGATGATATGATCTTATATCTAGAAAACCCTGAGAAATCAACGATACACCTACTAGAGCTAATAAACAAATTTAGCAAAGTAGCGGGATACAAGATTAATGCACATAAGTCAGTAATGTTTCTATATGCTAGAAATGAACAAACTGAAGAGACACTCAAGAAAAAGATACCATTTTCAATAGCAACTAAAAAAATCAAGTACCTAGGAATAAACTTAACCAAAGATGTAAAAGACCTATACAAAGAAAACTACATAACTCTACTAAAAGAAATAGAAGGGGACCTTAAAAGATGGAAAAATATTCCATGTTCATGGATAGGAAGGCTAAATGTCATTAAGATGTCAATTCTACCCAAACTCATCTACAGATTCAATGCAATCCCAATCAAAATTCCAACAACCTACTTTGCAGACTTGGAAAAGCTAGTTATCAAATTTATTTGGAAAGGGAAGATGCCTCGAATTGCTAAAGACACTTTAAAAAAGAAAAACGAAGTGGGAGGACTTACACTCCCTGACTTTGAAGCTTATTATAAAGCCACAGTTGCCAAAACAGCATGGTACTGGCACAAAGATAGACATATAGATCAATGGAATCGAATTGAGAATTCAGAGATAGACCCTCAGATCTATGGCCGACTGATCTTTGATAAGGCCCCCAAAGTCACCGAACTGAGCCATAATGGTCTTTTCAACAAATGGGGCTGGGAGAGTTGGATATCCATATCCAAAAGAATGAAAGAGGACCCCTACCTCACCCCCTACACAAAAATTAACTCAAAATGGACCAAAGATCTCAATATAAAAGAAAGTACCATTAAACTCCTAGAAGATAATGTAGGAAAACATCTTCAAGACCTTGTATTAGGAGGCCACTTCCTAGACTTTACACCCAAAGCACAAGCAACAAAAGAGAAAATAGATAAATGGGAACTCCTCAAGCTTAGAAGTTTCTGCACCTCAAAGGAATTTCTCAAAAAGGTAAAGAGGCAGCCAACTCAATGGGAAAAAATTTTTGGAAACCATGTATCTGACAAAAGACTGATATCTTGCATATACAAAGAAATCCTACAACTCAATGACAATAGTACAGACAGCCCAATTACAAAATGGGCAAAAGATATGAAAAGACAGTTCTCTGAAGAGGAAATACAAATGGCCAAGAAACACATGAAAAAATGTTCAGCTTCACTAGCTATTAGAGAGATGCAAATTAAGACCACAATGAGATACCATCTAACACCGGTTAGAATGGCTGCCATTAAACAAACAGGAAACTACAAATGCTGGAGGGGATGTGGAGAAATTGGAACTCTTATTCATTGTTGGTGGGACTGTATAATGGTTCAGCCACTCTGGAAGTCAGTCTGGCAGTTCCTTAGAAAACTAGAGATAGAGCTACCATTCGATCCAGCGATTGCACTTCTCGGGATATACCCGGAAGATCGGAAAGCAGTGACACGAACAGATATCTGCACGCCAATGTTCATAGCAGCATTATTCACAATTGCCAAGAGATGGAAACAACCCAAATGTCCATCAACAGATGAGTGGATAAATAAAATGTGGTATATACACACGATGGAATACTACGCGGCAGTAAGAAGGAACGATCTGGTGAAACATATGACAACATGGATGAACCTTGAAGACATAATGCTGAGCGAAATAAGCCAGGCACAAAAAGAGAAATATTATATGCTACCACTAATGTGAACTTTGAAAAATGTAAAACAAATGGTTTATAATGTAGAATGTAGGGGATCTAGCAGTAGAGAGCAATTAAGGAAGGGGGAACAATAATCCAAGAAGAACAGATAAGCTATTTAATGTTCTGGGGATGCCCAGAAATGACTATGGTCTGTTAATTTCTGATGGATGTAGTAGGAACAAGTTCACTGAAATGTTGCTATAGTATGTAACTTTCTTGGGGTAAAGTAGGAACATGTTGGAAGTTAAGCAGTTATCTTAGGTTAGTTGTCTTTTTCTTACTCCCTTGCTATGGTCTCTTTGAAATGTTCTTTTATTGTATGTTTGTTTTCTTTTTAACTTTTTTTTTCATACAGTTGATTTGAAAAAAGAAGGGAAAGTTAAAAAAAAAAAAAAGAAAAAAGACAAACAAGGAAAAAAAAAAAAAAACAAAAAAAAAAAACGATGTAGTGCCCCCTTGAGGAGCCTGTGGAGAATGCAGGGGTATTCGCCTACCCCACCTCCATGGTTGCTAACATGACCACAGACATAGGGGACTGGTGGTTTGATGGGTTGAGCCCTCTACCATAAGTTTCACCCTTGGGAAGACGGTTGCTGCAAAGGAGAGGCTAGGCCTCCCTGTATTTGTGCCTAAGAGTCTCCTCCTGAATGCCTCTTTGTTGCTCAGATGTGGCCCTCTCTCTCTGGCTAAGCCAACTTGAAAGGTGAAATCACTGCCCTCCCCCCTACGTGGGATCAGACACCCAGGGAAGTGAATCTCCCTGGCAACGTGGAATATGACTCCCGGGGAGGAATGTAGACCCGGCATCGTGGGATGGAGAACATCTTCTTGACCAAAAGGGGGATGTGAAAGGAAATGAAATAAGCTTCAGTGGCAGAGAGATTCCAAAACGAGCCGAGAGATCACTCTGGTGGGCACTCTTACGCACACTTTAGACAACCTTTTTTAGGTTCTAAAGAATCGCGGTAGCTGGTGGTGGATACCTGAAACTATTAAACTACAACCCAGAACCCATGAATCTCGAAGACAGTTGTATAAAAATGTAGCTTATGAGGGGTGACAGTGGGATTGGGAATGCCATAAGGACCAAACTCCACTTTGTCTAGTTTATGGATCGATGTGTAGAAAAGTAGGGGAAGCAAACAAACAGACAAAGGTACCTAGTGTTCTTTTTTACTTCAATTGCTCTTTTTCACTCTAATTATTATTCTTGTTATTTTTGTGTGTGTGCTAATGAAGGTGTCAGGGATTGATTTAGGTGATGAATGTACAACTATGTAATGGTACTGTAAACAATCGAAAGTACAATTTGTTTTGTATGACTGCGTGGTATGTGAATATATCTCAATAAAATGATGATAAAAAAAAAAAAAAAAATCTGGATTTGAAAAAAAAAAATAAATAAATAAATAAAGATAACCTGGAGTCACAGAAGCCAGAAAGGAGAGGACATCACCATGAGACAGGAGGTGGAGATGCATGTCAAGGAGCCCTAAGGATTGCTAGGAAGCGAGCACCAGAATGCTACAGACCCCAAAAGGAAGCAAGCTTTCTAGACTCCAAAACCACAAGACAATAAATTCCTGTTGTTTAAGCAACCCATTGTGCAGTATTTGTCACAGCAGCCTGGCAAACTAAGACATCCTTCTTCCATCTCCTCTTCAGGCACATCTCTTCCTACCCTTCACACATCCATCATCTTTTTCGGCCCTTATTCTTTGGTATCATTAATGAGCTGAATCTCTTTTTACAAGTAATGGTTGTAATAAATAGCTAACAACCAATCAATATCTGTCAATGACCAGCAAATTAGTCTTACTGATGCTTCTGTTCACATCTAACTACTTTCATGAGAAAATACCATGGTGCCATCAAAGATGTGTACATAATTCAACCTACCACAAAGAATAAAGACAAACTCCACCTACTTTCCATTTTGTCTTTGGACCATCCTGGGACCAAAAGTCAAAATGATGAGCATCATTTTTTTATACTGTTATGAAACACTTTGATTATTTTACTTTTCAGTTGCTTGAATTGCATGCAAATGGAATGGATTAATTCAAGCAAAATATATTGTTGTGGCAGACTTAGTGCACAGTACAGATAGGCTAACAGCCTGTAAACAGTTGAGTAGTCCATAAATTAAATACATGGATGATTATGTTTGTCAATGTAAATAAAATCTGTCAATTAATTAAGAAAAAAAAAAAAAAAAAAAAAAAAAGAAAATGATTATAAACCTGACACTGAACACATTTTTCACAAAAATAAGGTGAGTTTTTATAATGATGCAGAAAATAAAATTATAAGGAACCCATATGTAGTTACAGTTGAAGTGAAAGAAGACCGAGAGTTTGATATGCGAAAGACAAAAAATACAAACGAAAATACCATGAATTGGAAATTAGACATTGGACATATACGTCAGTCTAGCGATCCCCAAAGCTTTCTTGATTTGTGGCTTACCCGCCCCAGTGAAATGAAATGTACGATTCAAACAAAAAAGCACAACCTTTTTGCTGTCACAGACACTTATGAGAAAACAAAACCAATGCAAGATTTGTTCCAGAAGCCATTGCATGGTAATTGCAATGCTAATAACTACAAAACCATGGAATCTGAATTAGAAAATGTGCGTTCTTCTCCACCGTATAGTGACAGCACATCAAAAGTATATCTAAATGAAGAATTACAGCAAGATATGCAAAAGTTTAAGAATGAGATAGGCATTTTGCAAGTAGAGTTCTGGGCTTTGGAAAAAGAGAAAGTTCAACTTCAAAAAGAGGTGGAGGTTCACTTGTTGCTACTCTTTGTTGTTTCTCCTTATCAATTATTTGATCCATTTTGATTTTCTACTTATGAAAAGCTCATGTATAAAATGGGGTTATCCAAATATGTAGTTGTTTAGAAACATGATTTCTGCAGTCTAGGTAGGAGGAGTTCAGGGAAAGATTCTCATAATTTGTGTCCTTAATCAACCTAAGTCTTCCAAGTGGCACATAAGCTGGAAAACTAGTTTAGCTAGATACTATGTGATTTTCTGAACAAGGATAAGCATTGAAGAAAAAAGAAATAAGCTCTTAAGTTGTTTTTTTTTTTTTCTGTTGGCTTAAAGATTCATTTCCTTAGACAATAAAATAAGAAGCAGTGACAGAGAAGGGATACAAATATATATCTAACCTTGAGAGTTGTAACAAATATTCCAGCTAAACTAGTCTGTTTATTGTGCGTTTGTGCCGTTTTATGTGCTTTACTCCATCTCTTGGACTTAATAATTCCAATATGAACACTTTGAGATATTTTTCATAACAAATATATATGCTTCCACATATTTTTAATCACTACGTTCAAATGTTTGTATCAAATCTTTACATTAAGTTGTTTAATAAAGTCTGGTAGAGTTTTTGACATGTATTGTTTTATCATAAAGGTAGCATAAACTCAGCAAAAAAAATTAGTACTTAAAATTAGAAAGCTGAGTTCTGAGGTACATTGAGTTTTAAAGCTAGATAAAAATCTAGATGTATTCTTCCTTAAAAGGAAAAGAAGTTGAGCCCTTCTTTAGGTGACATTAAATTAAATTACTTTGCCAAAGTTATACTTTTAATTTATCTGGTTGATAAGAATTTATCTGTAATTTATCTGATGAAATTACCTGACTCAGCATTATAGAATTGTATCATCTATTTTTGGTGACATAAAATGCTAGGTATTGATGCTTTAGGAGCTTTGGGTGAATCATTTAAACTTTCTGGGTTTTAGTCCTATTATCAATACATGATGAGGATAAAGTTGGTAAGTACTTATATGCCCTTTACCCATAAAACTTTGTGGTTACTGAATTTAAAACTTGGGAACATTGCTTATTTTCTAGAATCCCACATTTAACAGTTCAGCAGGTTAGCTCTACCTCTTGTTCTGTGGGAAACTTTGCTTCACATATTTCAGTGAGCAACTTCATTTTTTTGATATCTCTAGGATCCAAATGAAGAGAATTATAAAAGATAGTGGGAGAAAGGAAAGCTTAGGGTGGAAAGGGGACAGCTCCCTTTCTCTTGCTGAAGCCTACGGTGTCATTTCCTCTAGATCTGGCTGTTCAATGCAAAGTCCAGGTGATAAAGGCAGAAAAGGACAAATTTTGTGAATTGGTCTTTTTATTTTTCTGTCTCTGTTAGTCAAATGGGGATAAAAATGTTGGTGATGGGTAGATGTAAATAACAGCACAGAATTAAGAAAAGCCTTTTTGAAATTTTGGGAAATTCTGTCTCTTTCACTTACACAGAAATGAAGAAGAGTTTCCAAAACTTCAATGACGTGTAATGAATAAAGTAGGCAACAAAATTTTATTGATTAACATCATGACAATGAAACTTGAGCCAAATGATAAGATTAATGAAAACAAAATAGTTCTTTTTATTGAATGAAGTAATGACAATTATCTTAAGTGTCAAATTTTTGTTAAAGGTTGGAGAAGAAACGAAGAAGCACAAAAGAAGTGAAATGGAAGTGTCAGAAAACTTGTATGCTGCTGCTGCTGAGGATGATGAGGATGGATTCATTCAACAAAGAAAGAGTGAAAAAACTGATAGACAGCAATTTCCTATTAAGGATAATGATTCTAATAGGTAAACCTAAATTTTTAACAGTTAGTATTATTGATTTGCTGTAATACTAATTCTAATTTGGGCTAATAATCAAGATTAATAAATTTTGTAGTTTTACAAGGGATATTCAACTTTGGAATGAGAAAAATGCAGATTAACACAGAAAAGAGATACCATTTTTTTGCAATCGTATGGAGAAATGTTATATTAAAAAATAACCAAGGTTGAAAAATGTGAGGAAAAAGACATTCTCATACCCTGTTGGTAGATAAAATTGGTAAATTCTTTTTGAAGGGTAATTTAATAGTATGTATCAAAAATCTCATCCCTTTAATCCAGAAGCTTTGCTTCTGGGACTAGATCCTACAGAAAAACATGCATTTGTACAAACACACAAACATACACACACGTTAAGTCTATTATATGTTTTGGAGTAGTAAATATGTGTTGTATATGTTAAGGATCTATAATATCCGTTTATGTACCTTGGGGATATTTATATAAATATGTTATATATACACATACATTTAGGTGAAGGATAATTATTGTATCATATCAAAAAGCTGGATGTAGTGTAACTACCCATCAATAAGGAAATAAATTGTCATATCAATAAAATAATGAACTGCCCTTGAACCTTTTAGTCTTTTAAAAATGAGGTAGATCTACATTGTATTAATTTTTTTTCCACAATTAAAATATATTTAAGCATTTAGTTTTGTGACATGTCTTGAGCAAACATTTGTTAGAATATTTGTAATATCTTCTCAGTTTCAAAAGGAAGCAGCACGCTACACTGGTCCTACCTTGAAACAACAAAATTGCTAGATTTTTGGTTTTTGTTTCCCATGGATTGGCACTGTAAGGTTGAACCCTCAAATTAATCTGAATATTGCTGAGGGATCGCACATGGCAACTCATTCCATCTTCCATACAACATTCAGTATATTGGGGAAAAATCCTAGTAGAGTCAATATTTTAATATGACTAATGATTTTGTGTATTTGACTTGTATAAAACATCCTATAATTAGATTATTTTCATCCAGCAGGAAATACTGCCCTTGAACCTTTTAGTCTTTCTGTGGTCTTATAAATATAAGCAAAATGATAACCAGGTTATATTATCATTATATATCTAGGACATTTTCAAGGGTGCCTTTTAGCACTATAGTTTTATGAATTTATCATTTAGTGCTCTGGTCTGGCATTTATTTTTAGCCATTTAGTGCCACATGTACTCAAGTAAGAAGAAAACTTAAAAGTGTTATAAGGCTGGCCCTGCTCTGCTGGTGTAGTGGGGAGGACACAGGTCTTGGAGTCAGATCTAACAGGAATTTCAGATTCCCAGTTGTTCAGTGATCTCGGGCAAATGACCTAACTTCTCCAAGCTTCCGTTTTCCCATCAGTAATATGGGGATAAGAAGAATACTTTCTTTGAGTATTTGAGGAGTCAAAGACAAGCATAGCGTCCTGAGCACATTAAGTGTGCGGTAGGGAGGCGGGACAAGATGGAGGACTGGTGAGCTGTATGTTTTAGTTACTCCTCCAGGAAAGTAGGTAGAAAGCCAGGAACTGCGTGGTCTGGACACCACAGAACAATCTGACTTTGGGCATACTTCATACAACACTCATGAAAACACTGAACTGCTGAGATCAGCGAAATCTGTAAGTTTTTGCGGCCAGGGGACCCGCGCCCCTCCCTGCCAAGCTCAGTCCCATGGGAGGAGGGACTGTCAGCTCCGGGAAGGAGAAGGGAGAACTGCAGTGGCAGCCCTTATCGGAAACTCATTCTACTGATCCAAACTCCAACCATAGATAAACTGAGACCAGACACCAGAGAACCTGAAAGCAGCCAGCCCAGCAGAGAGGAGACAGGCATAGGAAAAAAACAACACGAAAAACTCCAAAATAAAAGCTGAGGATTTTTAGAGTTCTGGTGAACATAGAAGGGGGAAGGGCAGAGCTCAGGCCCTGAGGCGCATATGCAAATCCTGAAGAAAAGCTGATCTCTCTGCCCTGTGGACCTTTCTTTAATGGCCCTGGTTGCTTTGTCTCTTAGCATTTCAATAACCCATTAGATCTCTGAGGAGGGCCCTTTTTTTTTTTTTTTTAATCCTTTTTTCTTTTTCTAAAACAATTACTCTGAGAAGCCCAATACAGAAAGCTTCAAAGACTTGCAATTTGGGCAGGTCAAGTCAAGAGCAGAACTAAGAGAGCTCTGAGACAAAAGGAAGTAATCCAGTGGCTGAGAAAATTCACTAAACACCACAACTTCCCAAGAAAAGGGGGGTGTCCGCTCACAGCCATCATCCTGATGGACAGGAAACACTCCTGCCCATCGCCAGCCCCATAGCCCAGAGCTGCCCCAGACAACCCAGTGTGACGGAAGTGCTTCAAATAACAGGCACACACCACAAAATTGGGCGTGGACATTAGCCTTCCCTGCAACCTCAGCTGATTGTCCCAGAGTTGGGAAGGTGGAGCAGTGTGAATTAACAAAGCCCCATTCAGCCATCATTTCAGCAGACTGGAAGCATCCCTACACAGCCCAGCAGCCCAGAACCGCCCTGGGGGGACGGCACTCACTTGTGACATAGCACAGTCATCCCTCAACAGAGGACCCGGGGTGCACAGCCTGGAAGAGGGGCCCACTTGCAAGTCTCAGGAGCCATACGCCAATACCAAGGACTTGTGGGTCAGTGGCAGAGACAAACTGTGGCAGGACTGAATTGAAGGATTAGACTATTGCAGCAGCTTTAAAACTCTAGGATCACCAGGGAGATTTGATTGTTAGGGCCACCCCCCCTCCCTGACTGCCCAGAAACACGCCCCATACACAGGGCAGGCAACACCAACTACACACGCAAGCTTGGTACACCAATTGGGCCCCACAAGACTCACTCCCCCACTCACCAAAAAGGCTAAGCAGGGGAGATCTGGCTTGTGGAGAACAGGTGGCTCGTGGACACCACCTGCTGGTTAGTTAGAGAAAGTGTACTCCACGAAGCTGTAGATCTGATAAATTAGAGATAAGCACTTCAGTTGGTCTACAAATCCTAAAAGAACCCTATCAAGTTCAGCAAATGCCACGAGGCCAAAAACAACAGAAAATTATAAAGCATATGAAAAAACCAGACGATATGGATAACCCAAGCCCAAGCACCCAAATCAAAAGATCAGAAGAGAGACAGCACCCAGAGCAGCTACTCAAAGAACTAAAGATGACCAATGAGACCACAGTAAGGGATACAAAGGATATCAAGAAGACCCTAGAAGAGCATAAAGAAGACATTGCAAGAATAAATAAAAAAATGGATGATCTTATGGAAATTAAAGAAACTGTTGACCAAATTAAAAAGATTCTGGACACTCATAGTACAAGACTAGACGAAGTTGAACAACAAATCAGTGACCTGGAAGATGACAGAATGGAAAATGAAAGCATAAAAGAAAGAATGGGGAAAAAAATTGAAAAAATCGAAATGGACCTCAGGGATATGGTAGATAATATAAAACGTCCAAATATAAGACTCATTGGTGTCCCAGAACGGGAAGAAAAGGGTAAAGGTCTAGGAAGAGTATTCAAAGAAATTGTTGGGGAAAACTTCCCAAATCTTCTAAACAACATAAATACACAAATCATAAATGCTCAGCGAACTCCAAATAGAATAAATCCAAATAAACCCACTCCGGGACATATACTGATCACACTGTCAAACACAGAAGACAAGGAGCAAGTTCTGAAAACAGCAAGAGAAAAGCAATTCACCACATACAAAGGAAACAGCATAAGACTAAGTAGTGACTACTCAGCAACCACCATGGAGGCGAGAAGGCAGTGGCACGATATATTTAAAATTCTGAGTGAGAAAAATTTCCAGCCAAGAATACTTTATCCAGCAAAGCTCTCCTTCAAATTTGAGGGAGAGCTTAAATTTTTCACAGACAAACAAATGCTGAGAGAATTTGCTAACAAGAGACCTGCCCTACTGGAGATACTAAAGGGAGCCCTGCAGACAGAGAAACAAAGAAAGGACAGAGAGACTTGGAGAAAGGTTCAGTACTAAAGAGATTCGGTATGGGTACAATAACGGATATTAATAGAGAGGGGGAAAAATATGACAAACATAAACCAAAGGATAAGATGGCTGATTCACGAAATGCCTTCACGGTTATAACGTTGAATGTAAATGGATTAAACTCCCCAATTAAAAGATATAGATTCGCAGAATGGATCAAAAAAAATGAACCATCAATATGTTGCATACAAGAGACTCATCTAACACACAGGGACACAAAGAAACTGAAAGTGAAAGGATGGAAAAAAATATTTCATTCAAGCTACAGCCAAAAGAAAGCAGGTGTAGCAATATTAATCTCAGATAAAGTAGACTTCAAATGCAGGGATGTTTTGAGAGACAAAGAAGGCCACTACATACTAATAAAAGGGGCAATTCAGCAAGAAGAAATAACAATCGTAAATGTCTATGCACCCAATCAAGGTGCCACAAAATACATGAGAGAAACACTGGCAGAACTAAAGGAAGCAATTGATGTTTCCACAATAATTGTGGGAGACTTCAACACATCACTCTCTCCTATAGATAGATCAACCAGACAGAAGACCAATAAGGAAATTGAAAACCTAAACAATCTGATAAATGAATTAGATTTAACAGACATATACAGGACATTACATCCCAAATCACCAGGATACACATACTTTTCTAGTGCTCACGGAACTTTCTCCAGAATAGATCATATGCTGGGACATAAAACAAGCCTCAATAAATTTAAAAAGATTGAAATTATTCAAAGCACATTCTCTGACCACAATGGAATACAATTAGAAGTCAATAACCATCAGAGACTTAGAAAATTCACAAATACCTGGAGGTTAAACAACACACTCCTAAACAATCAGTGGGTTAAAGAAGAAATAGCAAGAGAAATTGCTAAATATATAGAGACGAATGAAAATGAGAACACAACATACCAAAACCTATGGGATGCAGCAAAAGCAGTGCTGAGGGGGAAATTTATAGCACTAAACGCATATATTAAAAAGGAAGAAAGAGCCAAAATCAAAGAACTAATGGATCAACTGAAGAAGCTAGAAAATGAACAGCAAACCAATCCTAAACCAAGTACAAGAAAAGAAATAACAAGGATTAAAGCAGAAATAAATGACATAGAGAACAAAAAAACAATAGAGAGGATAAATATCACCAAAAGTTGTTTCTTTGAGAAGATCAACAAGATTGACAAGCCCCTAGCTACACTGACAAAATCCAAAGAGAGAAGACCCATATAAACAAAATAGTGAATGAAAAAGGTGACATAACTGCAGATCCTGAAGAAATTAAAAAAATTATAAGAGGATATTATGAACAACTGTATGGCAACAAACTGGATAATGTAGAAGAAATGGACAATTTCCTGGAAACATATGAACAACCTAGACTGACCAGAGAAGAAATAGAAGACCTCAACCAACCCATCACAAGCAAAGAGATCCAATCAGTCATCAAAAATCTTCCCACAAATAAATGCCCAGGGCCAGATGGCTTCACAGGGAATTCTACCAAACTTTTCAGAAAGAACTGACACCAATCTTACTCAAACTCTTTCAAAACATTGAAGAAAATGGAACACTACCTAACTCATTTTATGAAGCTAACATCAATCTAATACCAAAACCAGGCAAAGATGCTACAAAAAAGGAAAACTACCGGCCAATCTCCCTAATGAATATAGATGCAAAAATCCTCAACAAAATACTTGCAAATCGAATCCAAAGACACATTAAAAAAATCATACACCATGACCAAGTGGGGTTCATTCCAGGCATGCAAGGATGGTTCAACATAAGAAAATCAATCAATGTATTACAACACATTAACAATTTGAAAGGGAAAAATCAAATGATCATCTCAGTAGATGCTGAAAAAGCATTTGACAAAATCCAACATCCGTTTTTGATAAAAACACTTCAAAAGGTAGGAATTGAAGGAAACTTCCTCAACATGATAAAGAGCATATATGAAAAACCCACAGCCAGCATAGTACTCAATGGTGAGAGACTGAAAGCCTTCCCTCTAAGATCAGGAACAAGACAAGGATGCCCGCTGTCACCACTGTTATTCAACATTGTGCTGGAAGTGCTAGCCAGGGCAATACGGCAAGACAAAGAAATAAAAGGCATCCAAATTGGAAACGAAGAAGTAAAACTGTCATTGTTTGCAGATGATATGATCTTATATCTAGAAAACCCTGAGAAATCGACAATACAGCTACTAGAGCTAATAAACAACTTTAGCAAAGTAGCGGGATACAAGATTAATGCACATAAGTCAGTAATGTTTCTGTATTCTAGAAATGAACAAACTGAAGAGACACTCAAGAAAAAGATACCATTTTCAATAGCAACTAAAAAAAGCAAGTACCTAGGAATAAACTTAACCAAAGATGTAAAAGACCTATACAAAGAAAACTACATAACTCTACTAAAAGAAATAGAAGGGGACCTTAAAAGATGGAAAAATATTCCATGTTCATGGATAGGAAGGCTAAATGTCATTAAGATGTCAATTCTACCCAAACTCATCTACAGATTCAATGCAATCCCAATCAAAATTCCAACAACCTACTTTGCAGACTTGGAAAAGCTAGTTATCAAATTTATTTGGAAAGGGAAGATGCCTCGAATTGCTAAAGACACTCTGAAAAAGAAAAACGAAGTGGGAGGACTTACACTCCCTGACTTTGAAGCTTATTATAAAGCCACAGTTGCCAAAACAGCATGGTACTGGCACAAAGATAGACATATAGATCAATGGAATCGAATTGAGAATTCAGAGATAGACCCTCAGATCTATGGCTGACTGATCTTTGATAAGGCCCCCAAAGTCACTGAACTGAGTCATAATGGTCTTTTCAACAAATGGGGCTGGGAGCGTTGGATATCCATATCCAAAAGAATGAAAGAGGACCCCTACCTCACACCCTACACAAAAATTAACTCAAAATGGACCAAAGATCTCAATATAAAAGAAAGTACCATAAAACTCCTGGAAGATAATGTAGGAAAACACCTTCAAGACCTTGTATTAGGCGGCCACTTCCTAGACTTTACACCCAAAGCACAAGCAACAAAAGAGAAAATAGATAAATGGGAACTCCTCAAGCTTAGAAGTTTCTGCACCTCAAAGGAATTTCTCTAAAAGGTAAAGAGGCAGCCAACTCAATGGGAAAATTTTTTGGAAACCATGTATCTGACAAAAGACTGATATCTTGCATATATAAAGAAATCCTACAACTCAATGACAGTAGTACAGACAGCCCAATTGTAAAATGGGCAAAAGATATGAAAATACAGTTCTCTGAAGAGGAAATACAAATGGCCAAGAAACACATGAAAAAATATTCAGCTTCACTAGCTATTAGAGAGATGCAAATTAAGACCACAATGAGATACCATCTAACACCGGTTAGAATGGCTGCCGTTAAAGAAACAGGAAACTACAAATGCTGGAGGGGATGTGGAGAAATTGGAACTCTTATTCATTGTTGGTGGGACTGTATAATGGTTCGGCCACTCTGGAAGTCAGTCTGGCAGTTCCTTAGAAAACTAGATATAGAGTTACCATTCGATCCAGCGATTGCACTTCTCGGTATATACCCGGAAGATCGGAAAGCAGTGACACGAACAGATATCTGCACGCCAGTGTTCATAGCAGCATTATTCACAATTGCCAAAAGATGGAAACAACCCAAATGTCCTTCAGCAGATGAGTGGATAAATAAAATGTGGTACATACACACGATGGAATACTACGCGGCAGTAAGAAGGAACGATCTCGTGAAACATATGACAACATGGATGAACCTTGAAGAGATAATGCTGAGCGAAATAAGCCAGGCACAAAAAGAGAAATATTATATGCTACCACTAATGTAAAGTTTGAAAAATGTAAAACAAATGGTTTATAATGTAGAATGTAGGGGTACTAGCAGTAGAGAGCAATTAAGGAAGGGGGAACAATAATCCAAGAAGAACAGATAAGCTATTTAACATTCTGGGGATGCCCAGGAATGACTATGGTCTGTTAATTTCTGATGGATATAGTAGGAACAAGTTCACAGAAATGTTGCTATATTATGTAACTTTCTTGGGGTAAAGTAGGAACATGTTGGAAGTTAAGCAGTTATCTTAGGTTAGTTGTCTTTTTCTTACTCCCTTGTTATGGTCTCTTTGAAATGTTCTTTTATTGTATGTTTGTTTTCTTTTTAACTTTTTTTTCATACAGTTGATTTAAAAAAGAAGGGAAAGTTAAAAAAAAAAAAAAGAAAAACAAGGAAAAAAAAAGATGTAGTGCCCCCTTGAGGAGCCTGTGGAGAATGCAGGGGTATTGACCTACCCCAGCTCGATGGTTGCTAACATGACCACAGACATAGGGGACTGGTGGTTTGATGGGTTGAGCCCTCTACCATAAGTTTTACCCTTGGGAAGACGGTTGCTGCAAAGGAGAGGCTAGGCCTCCCTATGGTTGTGCCTAAGAGCCTCCTCCCGAATGCCTCTTTGTTGCTCAGATGTGGCCCTCTCTCTCTGGCTAAGCCAACTTGAAAGGTGAAATCACTGCCCTCCCCCCTACGTGGGATCAGACACCCAGGGGAGTGAATCTCCCTGGCAACGTGGAATATGACTCCCGGGGAGGAATGTAGACCCGGCATCGTGGGATGGAGAACATCTTCTTGACCAAAAGGGGGATGTGAAAGGAAATGAAATAAGCTTCAGTGGCAGAGAGATTCCAAAACGAGCCGAGAGGTCACTCTGGTGGGCACTCTTACGCACACTTTAGACAACCCTTTTTAGGTTCTAAAGAATTGGGGTAGCTGGTGGTGGATACCTGAAACTATCAAACTACAACCCAGAACCCATGAATCTCGAAGACAATTGTATAAAAATGGAGCTTATGAGGGGTGACAGTGGGATTGGGAAAGCCATAAGGACCACACTCCACTTTGTCTAGTTTATGGATGGATGAGTAGAAAAATAGGGGAAGGAAACAAACAGACAAAGGTACCCAGTGTTCTTTTTTACTTCAATTGCTCTTTTTCACTTTAATTATTATTCTTGTTATTTTTGTGTGTGTGCTAATGAAGGTTTCAGGGATTGATTTAGGTGATGAATGTACAACTATGTAATGGTACTGTAAACAATCGAAAGTACGATTTGTTTTGTATGACTGTGTGGTATGTGAACATATCTCAATAAAATGAAGATAAAAAAACAAACTAAAAAAAAAAGTGTTATAAAAGTACTATGTAAACATTATGTAAGGATTTAAAACTACAGGTAAACGAAAAGAAGAAAATTAGATCATCTACCTTTGAAAGATGATCTTTGAAAGAATTGTCTGTACTTGCTGGCTCAATAATTTCCCTTCCATTCAGTTTTTTTTTTAACTAGAGAAGTTGTCAGTCTACAAAACAATCATGCATAAAATATAGGATTTCCATACACCACACCATTTTAACACCCTGCGTTGGTGTGGTACAATTGATGAAAGCACATTTTTATAATTGCATTATTAACTATGGTCAGTGGTTTAACTTTCGGCTCATTGTTAGTGTTGTGCAGTTCCATGGATTTTTTTTTTTTTATTTTTACTCTATTACCGTATATACAACCTGACATTTCCCCCCTTTAACTACATCTAGACATACATATCAGTGCTGTCAGTTATGTTCACAATGTCACGCTACCATCACCACCTCCATTACCAAAACATTTCCATCATTCCAAATAGAAACCCTATGCATTTTAAATCTTAACTTCCCAATCTCTATCCCTTGCCCCCCTCCCCCCCCGGTAAACTGTATTCTAGATTCTGGCTCTGAGTTTGCTTATTGTAATTGTTTCAAATCAGTGAGACTAAACAATATTTGTCATTTGGTGTCTGGCTAATTTACTCAATAAGTACATGTTTTCGCATGTGTCAGAACTTCATTTCTTTTTATGGCTGAATAATATCCTATTGCATGTATGTGTCATATTTTCTTTATCCATTCATTGGTTGATCCACACTTGGGTTGCTTCCATCTTCTGGCAATTGTGAATAATGTCACTATGAACATTGATGGGCAAATATCTGTTTGAGTCCCTACTTTCGATTATTTTGGATATACACTGAGTAGTGGGATTTCTGGGTCATATGGTCGTTTTATACTTAGGTTTTTGAAGAACTGCCCAAATGTCTTCCACAGCGACTGCAACAATTTACATTGCCACCAGCAATGAATGAGTGTTCCTGTTTCCCCACATCCTCTCCAACCCTTGTTATTTTCTTTTTTCTTTTTTTTTTTTTTTTTTTAATCACAGTCATTCTGTTGGGTGTGAAATGGTATCTCATTGTGGTTTGGATTTGCATTTCCCTAACGGCTAATGATGAGCTTCTTTTCATGTGCTTTTTTGCCATTTACATTTCCTCTGTGGAAAAATGTCTATACAAGTCTTTTGCCTATTTTTTAATTGGGTTGTTTGTGTTTTTGTTGTTAAGTTGAAGGATAGGTTCCTTTATATATTCTGGATATTAAACCTTGATAAGGTTTGTGGTTTCCAAATATTTCTCCCAGTGTGTAGGTTATTGTTTGACTTTCATGATAAAACCCTTTGAGGCATAAACGTTTTTAATTTTGAAGAGGTCCCATTTATGTTTTTCTTTTTTGCTTGTGCTTTGTGTATAAAGTCTAAGAAACCATTGCCTAATACAAGGTCACGAAGAGGCTTCCTACATTTTCTTATAGGGGTTTGATAGTCCTGGTTCTTATACTTAGGTCTTTGATCCATTTTGAGTTGATTTTTGTATAAGGTGTAAGGTAAGGGTCCTCCACCATTCTTTTGCAAATGGAGATCCAGTTTTCACAGCACCATTTGTTGAAGAGAATGTTTTTTCCCAATTGACTGATCTTTGCCTCCTTGTCAAAAGTCAGTTGGCCATAAATATGAGGATTGATTTCTGAACTCTCAGTTCGATTCTGTTGGTCTTTATGTCTGTCCCTGTGCCCGTAAGCTGTTGTGTTTTTTTCTCCCCCACGATATTTATGCTTCTTTTTCAAAATTGTTTTGGCTATTCTAGCTCCTTTGCCTTTCCATATAAACTTTAGAATTAGTTTGACATTGCAGCTTTAAAAATTTCTGCTGAGATTTTGATTGAAATCATGTTGAATATGTAGATTAATTTGGGGTGAATTGACATCTTTACTATGTTGTGTCTTCTAATCAGTAACATGCTGTTTTGATTATTGTGACTGTAATGATTTATTTTTTAAATTTTATTTTGAAATAAATTCAAACTTACAGGAACAGTTGCAAAAACAATACAAGCCCCATACACAGAACTCCAGCATACCCCGACCCCCCTCCCCCGATACCCCGATCCACCAGCTTCAACATCTTGTCACACCACCATTTCTTTCCCTCCCTCGCTCCCTCTCTCCCTCCCAATCTATCATCCATCATCTATTGCTCTGTCCTCTGAATATACGAGAGCAAGCTGCACACATCTTTGAACAAACAATATAATTCACATATACATTTCCCATGAACAAGAGTATTCTTTTATGCAATCCCATTAAGCACAGCTAAGAAGTTCAAGAAATTCAACATTGATACAAAGCTTACATTTTATATTTCCTTTTTTTTTCTTATGTCCCATCTGTGTCCCTATGAGCCTCCTCTCCTCCATCCTCAGATCCCATCCAGGATCATCCTTGGCATTTAATTGTCATCTATTTAGACTGTCTTTTTCTTTTTTTTTTTTCAATTGTGGAAACATATATATACAGCCTAAATCTTCCCATTCCACCCCCTCCCTAGCATTCCATCAGTGGGATTAATCGCTAGAATGTTGTAATACTTCCCACCATCCATTATTAGGAATTTCCCTTTACCCCAAACAGAAACCCTACACTCATTTCTTAACTCCGCATTGCCCCTTCCCCCACTTCTCATAACCCCTACTCTACTATTCATCTCTATGGTCATATTTTCTGATACTTTCTTTGTGTTTATCGTGGGTCTTAAATTTAACCTCTTAATCTATAACAATCTTGTTTTCCTTTGATACCAACTTAACTTCAATAGGACACATAAACTATGTTCCTCTACTCCACCATTCCCCCCACCTTTATGTAGTTCTTGTCAGAAATTACATATTTTACCTTGAGTCCAAAACCACTGATTTATCATTACACTTTATGTATTTTAGATTCTGTAGGAAGTAAACAGTGGAGTTACAAATCAAAAATACAGTAGTATTGGTATTTATATTTACCATGTGATCTTTACTGGGAATCTTTATTTTTTCATGTAGTTTCAGTCAATTGTCTAGTGTCCCTTCCTTTCAGCCTGCTCAACTCCCTTTAGCATTTCTTATAGGACTGATCTGGTGATGAAGTCCCTCAGCTTTTGATTATCTGGGAATGTTTTCATCTCCCCCTCATTTTTACCCTCCAGGTGTTTGTGAGTTCTCCAAGTCTCTGATGGCTGTTGACTTCTATTTGTCTTCCATTGTGGTCAGAGAATGTGCTTTGAACAAATTCAATTTTTTTTTTAATTTATTGAGGCTTCTTTTTTGTCCCAGCATACGGTCCATTCTGGAGAAAGATCCATGATCACTAGAGAAGAATGTGTGTCCCAGTGACCTGGGATATAATGTTCTATATATGTCTGTTAAAATTCTCTATATCTCTCTCTCCTTTCTTTGTTTCTCTGTCGGTAGGGCTCCCTTTTACTATGTGAAGTAGGGTAGGTCTTTTATTAGCAAAATCTCCCAGCATTTGTTTATCTGTGAAAAATTTAAGCTCTCCCTCAAATTTGAAGGAGAGTTTTGCTGGGTAAAGTATTCTTGGTTGGAAATTTTCTCTCTCAGAATTTTAAATGTCATGCCACTGCCTTCTCACCTCCATGGTGGCTGCTGAGTAGTCACTACTTAGTCTTATGTTGTTTCCTTTGTATGTGGTGAATTGCTTTTCTCTTGCTGCTTTCAGAACTTGTTCCTTCTCTTCAGTATTTGACAGTCTGATCGGAATATGTCTTGGAGTGGGTTTATTTGGATTTATTCTATTTGGAGTTCACTGGGCACTTATGCTTTGTATATTTATATCGTGTAGAAGGATTGGGAAATTTTCCCCAACAATTTCTTTGAATACTCTTTCTAGACCTTTATCCTTTTCTTCCACTTCTGGGACACCAATGAGTCTTAAGTTTGGATGTTTTATTTTATCTATCATATCCCTGAGCTCCATTTCGATTTTCTCGATTTTTTTCTCCATTCTTTCTTTTGTTCTTTCATTTTCCGTTCTCTATTCCTCGAGGAGGCTGAGTTGTTGTTCAGCTTCCTCTAATCTTGTATTATGAGTATCCAGTCTTTTTACTTTGGCCAACAGTTACTTTTATTTCCATAAGATCATCTATTTTTTTATTGACTCTTACAGTTTCTTCTTTATGCTCTTCTAGGGTCTTCTTTATGTCCTTTATATCCTGTGCCATGTTCTCGTTGTCTGTCTTTAGTTCCTTGATTAATTGCGCCAAGTACTGTGTCTCTTCTGATCTTTTGATTTGGGTGTTCAGGTTTGGGTTCTCCATATCATCTGGTTTTATCATATGCTTTAAGATTTTCTGTTGTTTTAGGCCTCTTGGCATTTGCTTTACTTGATCTCTAACTTGTCAGAACTAAAGCTTGGTGGTGTACACTTTCTGTAACTAACCAGCAGATGGCATCCGTGAGTCACCTATTCCCCTCAAGTCAGTTCTCCCCAACTTTGTCTTTGTGGTATGTGGGGGTCTGATTCTTGTGGGGTCCAATTGGTGCACCAAGTTCGGGTGTGTTGTTGGTGCTGTCCTCCCTGAATGTGAGGCATGTGTCTGGGTGGTTAGTCAGGCAGGGCAGCTTTAATAATCAAACCTCCCAGGTGTTCCTGGAGATTTAAGGCTGTTGCAGGAGCCTAAGCCTTCATTTCAGTCTTGCCACCAATTGTCTCTGCCACTGACCCACAAGTCCTTGGTATTGGTGTAGGGTCCCTGGGATTTCCGAGCGGGTCTCCCTTCTCAGCAGTGCTCTTCCAGGAACTTCATTTCAGAAAGCAGACTGCTGGTTTCACCAAATGCACGGTCCCTGTGGATTTAGCAGACCTTGTCTGGCTGGTGCATCGCTGGAACTGGTGTTCTGGGTCACTTTCTGGTTTTTATCTAGTATTTTTCACAGAGGTGTTTTTTTGCCCTGTCTCACCATCTTAGGTTCTCCTTTTCTAATAATTTTTAAGATCGGGAAGTGTGACTCCTCCAACTTCATTATTCTTTTTCAATTTGGATTTGGTTATTGGGGCCTGTTACCCTTCCATATAAATTTAGTGATTGACTTTTCCATTTCCACGAAAAGGTCATTAGAATTTTGTTTGGGATTGTGTTGAATTGGTAAGTCGCTTTGGGTTGAATTGACATCTTAACTATTTTTAGTCTTTTAATCCATGCACCAGAATGTCCTTCAATTTATTTAGGTCTTGGATTTCTGTTAGCAATGCTTTTTAGTTTTCTGTATACAATCCTTTACATCCTTGGTTAAATTTATTCCTAGATATTTGATTTTTTTTAGTTGTTATTGTAAATGAAGATTTTTTTCATGATTTCTTCTTCCAGTTGTTCATTGCTTGTGTATAGAATCACTGCTGAACTTTGAGTGTTGCTCTTGTACCCCACCACTTTGCTAAATTCATTTATTAGCTCTTTAGTTGGTTTATTGTAGATTTTTCAGGATTTTCTGTATTCCATTCACTCTTGAACTCACTCCAGTAAGATTTTCACTCTCACCAGTCCATCAGAATTTTCTTATGGTCACTGCTGATTTCCACTTTACTAAAAATCTATACATAATTTCTTAGACCTAATTTTACTTGCTCTATCAGCAATATTTGACTCATCAGAAAACTCCCTCCTCCTAGAAAACAATTTCTTCACTTGGCTTCCATGATATCTCTTACTCACCTGGTTTTCCTCCCTTCCTTTCTGGTCACTCCATCTTGGTCTGTTTTGCTGCTTCCTCCTCATCCCTCAGTTTTTGCACATTGCTGTGTTGCAGGGCTTAGTCCTGTAGCTTCTTCCTCATGACTTAATTACTAACTTGTATATGCTAATGATTCTCAAATTTACATGTCTAGGCCAGATTGCTGTGCCTTAACTCCAGATCTGTCAAACTGCCTACTTGATATCTCTCTTTGGATCGTTATCGAATATTTCAAACTTAGCATGTTTAAAACTGAGCTACTGATATTTCCCCTCATCCTTCCACCTCGTGTAGTCTTTCTTACTGCAGTAATGACAATTCTATCCCTTCAGTTGCTCTGCCCAAATTCTTGGTGTCATCCTTGACTCCTGTCTTTCTTTTACACCCCACATCTAATCTGTCAGCAGATCTTGTCAGGTCTGCCTTCAAAATATATGCAGAAGCCAGTGACATCTTTCCATGCCCATTGTACCATGTAGATCAAGCCACCATGCTCTGCTGTCTTGATTAGTGTAATAGACTGCTAATTGGTCCTCTTGCCTTTTTAAAAAAAACCTTATTTCTATCAATTCTCAATACAGGAGACTATTAAAACATTTGTTAAATTATGTTTTTCCTCTGCACAAAACTTTCTAATTGACTTCCATTTCACTAAATAAGCCCTTCCTCAGACTTACAAGGCCTTACATGATCTGGTCCCTGTTATCTCTTTGACTTAAGCTTCTATTTTTTTTCTCTCTTTCACTCTTCTTCAGTCATATTTAACTTCTCACTATTCCTTAAACACTCCAGGTATATTCCTGTCTCTGGACCTCTGTGCTTGGTGTTCCCTCTTTTGGGGATGCCTTTCTCCCAGATAAACTCATCGCTTGCTCCCTCCATTCTTTTCTTTACTTAGAAGCTGCTTTCTTAGTCCTTCTCTGGTCATTCTGACTAATATTTCAACCACCTGTCCCCCTACAATGCATCAGATTTTCCTTTCTCTGTTTAAGGTTTTCTTCTCTAACATGCTATATATTTTGCTTATTTATCTTGTTTATTGTTACTGTGTGTTTACCTCACTCTCATGGGTAGAATATTTGTCTGTTCACTGCCATATCCTCAGTTTTTAGACAAGGGCCTACACACACAGTAGATCTCAGTCAATATTTATTGAATGAGTGAGTAGAATTTACTGTGTTCACCTAGGTGGATTTTTTTTAATATTAGATTAATTCTCACTTAAACAAAAAACAAGTTTAATATGGGTCAAGTCTGACAGTTTTACCTGCAGTTATATACTTTAAAAAAAAATTCTTTTGGCTCTTTGTAATAGGTAACATTCTATTTTTTTTTCCATTTAGAGAGAAAAGGCCAATACTATATTACTTGTTATTTATTCTTTTACTAGTATTTATGATAGTTTTACTTATGGTAAAGTGGATCAGAGGAATACCAAACTTCATTTGTATTTATATGAGTGGTACATTATTATAGGACTTTAAAAAAACTCTTTCCAAAGGATAATTAGTCCTAAATATCTGAAATAAAAGGACAAATTGGAATTTACTGCTCATCATGGTAAGAGAGAGCTATGCCGGCTCGAATTCTCTTCTAATGGAACTGGCTACTGACCTCATGTGGAGTTTGGGGGAAGAACAAAGGATTGGCACCTTTCACAGGTCTGAGCAAGTCAGTGTCAGCTGTAGCAGTGTGGTCATGCGGATGAGACTCTTGTTGATTGGCAGACTCCAAGGCACGTTTATTGGAGTGAATTTGTCCCTGGTTGGCTGTCTTTCAGAAGCAAGTGGCTGACTCTGATTGGTTGATAGTGAAGCCAGAGGTCATTGAATTGATTAAAGGGATTTAAAACCTGTTCTGGCAGCTGCCTGTTACCACTGCTACGGAAGTTAGCCTTCCTAAATTTGAGGTGACAGTTTTTATTCTCATAGGCAGATGTTTTCTGGTTAAAACTCTTC
This sequence comes from Choloepus didactylus, assembly GCF_015220235.1. Classification (NCBI taxonomy): domain Eukaryota; kingdom Metazoa; phylum Chordata; class Mammalia; order Pilosa; family Megalonychidae; genus Choloepus; species Choloepus didactylus. The sequence continues at coordinate 8,098,453 of NC_051327.1, read as the reverse complement.
TTCCATCAACTATGTTCAAAATGAAAAATATTTCATATTCTCGAATTTTAGACTGATTTTTGAAGTTTGGCTCAAGAGGAATTGTTTAATAATTGCTTTGAGGAGGATCTCTTGTTTTAGATGCTTAGTTTTAGAACTAGAAGACTTATCTACAAAACTTTTTTTTAATTATTACTTTTTTTTTTGGTATTCTCGGGGTCTCATGCTCAGTTCATAAGATAATCTCCAGTGGGAAAATTCAGTCTCTTTGTAAATTTATGTAGCTACATAATGATAATATTTTTTTGATCTTGACCCATTTTTTTTATTGTGAACTTTAACATATATACATAATAGTGATAACTTTCAAAGTATGATTTCACAAATTGTTAGAAAGCAAATTTCAAAGAATGTCATGGGTCACAATTCCACAACTTCAGCCATTTTCATTATTGTAAAATATAACATACATACAGAGAGGTATCAACTCTCAATGTACCACTCAACAAGCAATTATATAGGTAATTTCAAAAATTGTTATGGGTTACAGTTCCACAGTCTCAGTCCCTTCCACATTATGCAATACAAGGTATATACAGAAAGTTCAAGACCTTCAAGGCAGAAATCAACGAGCAGCTGTAGAGCAAATCCCAAAGGATACTGTAGGCTTCAGTTCTACCATGTCATTTACCTCCTTCTAGCCATTCCAATACCCTAGCATCCAACAAAATATATATGTAATTATATAAAGTTTCAGTATTCATAGACCTTTGTTAAATCTTATCTTGTTTGTTGCTACCCCTTCATCTCACTTAATCTCTTTCTCCATCTTCAGGGGTGTCTAGGCAGTGAGCACCCTAACTTGTTCATATTAAAGGGGGTGTCAACAGTATGGGGAAGGGGACCACATCTCATAGTTGATCTTAAAGAGGTTGTTGCCTCCGTGCATTAATCTTGTATCCCGCCACTTTGCTGAATTTGTTAACTCAAGTAGCTGTGTCGTCAATTTCTCAGGGTTTTCCAAATACAAGATCATATCATCTGTGAATGATGACAGTTTTACTTCTTCCTTTCCAATTTGGATCCCTTTTGTTTCTTTGTCTTGCCAGATTGCTTTGTCTAGAACTTCTAGCACAATGTTGAATAATGGTGGTGACAGCGGGCATCCTTGTCTCGTTCCTGATCTTAGAGGGAAGGCTTTCAGTCTCTCACTATTGAGTACTGTGCTAGCTGTGGGTTTTTCATATATGTCCTTTATCATATTGAGAAAGTTGCCTTCAATTTCTGCCTTTTGAAATATTTTTGTCAAAAAAGGATGCTGAATTTTCTTGAATGCTTTTTCAGCATCTACTGAGCTGAGCATTTGATTTTTTCCTTCTGATTTGTTGTAGTACATTGATTTTCTTATGTTGAACCACCCTTGCATGACTGGGCTGAACCCCACTTGGTCATGGTGTATGATTTTTTTTTAATGTGGCTTTGGATTTGATTTGCAAGAATTTTGTTGAAAATTTTTTTATCTGTATTCATTAGGGAGATTGGCCTGTAGTTTTCCTTTCTTGTAGCATCTTCATCTGATTGTGGTATTAGAGTGATATTGGCTTCATAAAATGAGTTAGGTAGTGTTCCATTGTATTCAATTTTTTTGAAAGAGTTTTAATAGGAATGGTGTCAGTTCTTTCTGGAAAGTTTGGTAGAATTCCCCTGTGAAGCCATCTGGCCCTGGGCTTTTATTTGTAGGAAGCTTTTTAATGATTGATTGGATCTCTTGTGATTGGTTTGTTGAGGTCTTCTGTTTCTTCTCTGGTCAGTCTAGGTTGTTCATGTGTTTCCAGGAAATTATCCATTTCCTCGGAATTCTCTGATTTGCTGGCATACAGTTGTTCCTGGTATCCTTTTATGACTTTTAAATTTCTTTGGGATCTGCAGTAACGTTCCTCCTCTCATTTATTATTTTATTTGGGTCTTGTCTCTTTTTGACTGTGTCAGTCTAGCAAAGGTTTTGTCAATCTTGTTGATCTCAAACAACCAGCTTTTGGTTTTATTTATTCTATTTTTTTCTCTGTCATTTATTTCTGCTTTAGTCCTTATTTCTTCTGCTTGCTTTAGGATTGGTTTGCTGATCACTTCCTAGCTTCTTCAGTTCTTCCAATTGTTCTTTGATTTTAGCTCTTTCTTCCTTTTTAATATATGCATTTAGAGCTATAAATTTTCCCCTCAGGACTGCCTTCGCTGCATCCCATAAGTTTTGATATGTTGTGTTCTCGTTTTCATTCATCTCTAGATACTTAGCAATTTCGTCTTTGACCCACCGATTGTTTAGGAGTGTGTTGTTTAATCTCCAGATACTTGTGAATGTTCTTGATTTTTGATGGTTTTTGACTTCTAGTTGCATTCCGTTGTGGTCAGAGAATGTGCTTTGACTAATTTCAATCTTTTAAAATTTAGTGAGGCTTGTTTTATGCCCCAGCATATGATCTATCTTGGAGAAAGTTCCATGAGCACTAGAGAAGAATGTATATCCTGGTAATTTGGGATGTAATGCTCTATATATGTCTGTCATTCATCCATCACATTGTTTAGGATCTCAGTTTCCTTATTGGTCCTCTGTCTGGTTGATCTGTCTATAGAAAAGAGTGGTGTATTGAAGTCTCCCACAAGTATTGTGGAAACATCTATTGCTTCCTTCAGTTTTGCCAGTGTTTGTCTCCTGTACCTTGGAGCACCCTGACTGGGTGCATAAACATTCATGATTGCTATTTCTTCTTGGTTAATTATGCCTTTTATTAATATATAGTGTCCTTCCTTGTCTCTTACGAGGAAGATATATGGTCTTCCTGTGGTCTTCTTGTGGTAAGAGTGCACTTTCCCTGATCTACCAGCAGATGGCGCTCCTGAGCCACCTCTTATGCTCAAGCCAGTTCTCTCCAACTTCATCTCTGCACTGAGTGGGGGTCCAAAGTACACCAATTTTCCATGTGCAGTGGGGACTGCCAGCTTTTAGGTGGGAGGCGTGCCCTGTGCAGTTTGGCAGGGAGTCTGCTCCACGGCACAGTGGTCCCAGCCATTCCTGGGGCTACAGGTGGAGTACTCTGGGGCTGCAGAGCTGTGTGTCTCACCTTTCAGCTCAAACGCCCCACAATCCCTCTCTACCTTGGGCCCACCAGTCCCTGGGATTAGGGGAGGGCTCCTGGCACTTCCGTGCCACACTCCAGCTCTATGCTGTGCGCTCCATGCACTTCTGTGGAGGAAGGGTAGACGCCGTCACAAGCCCGCTGAATCCTGAATTCCCTCAAGGAAGCTCTCGGCCAGGGGCCTTGTGAAAGGTGTTCTCCCAGCCAGATGCAGAGATGGCTGCATGAGGCATGGAAAGCTGCCCTTTCTGCATTTGTCTGCCTGCTCCAACCTGTAGTCCCTAGCATGATGGCTCTTGGCTGCAGGTCTGTGAAGGGTTATCACTCACGCTAGGTAGTAAGGAGGATGCCTGGGCGTGGAAGGCTGCTCCCCACTGCACTCTCCGCTGGCTCCAGCTGCCCACTCCCTGGCAGTGTTCTGGGCCGAACACTCACCTGTCTTGAACGAAGTCTTTCAATTTCTCCAAGTACACACACTCTATGGGTGTAGAAATCCCTGCCCAGCTGGTGGAACCCTGGAACTCCTGTCCTATATCTAGTCTTTTTCACGGAGGAGAATTTTGCTCTGTCTCTCCTAATCCACCATCTTGGATCTCCAATAATATACTTTTATTTGCATTTACCCTATTAAAAAAAGTAATTACACTTTTTTTCTTGGTAAATCCAGCTTTTTATATTAGGATTAGACTAGGCTAAAAGTGGAAAAAGGTTAACAAATTATTTTCAAACAAAATCAGATTGTTATTTTGAACTATATGTAATGGCATATGGATATTTTAAAAATAAGGCCCCCCTCCAAGATATTTCCCTGATTTCTTCTTTCATGTTATATGTGCCTCATGCTATTTTATAAACTTCCTTTTAATTAAGCATTTTATTATATTTAAAAACAAAACCAAAAATTAGCACAAATTTTAGACATCTTCCATGTCTAAGAGTCTTTTTGGGCAGTGAGCTCCAGTCCCTTACTGCAACATGCAGGGTTCTTTACAATTCCTTTCCTGCCTCATCTCTCACTATTTGCTTCCACATGTTTTACACTTTTCCTTTCAAGGTCCTAGGAAACGCCATAGACACCGTGTGCTTAATCTTTGAGCTCACTTTCTAATCTCTAAGTGGAATGGCTTCTCTCACTTCTGTGTGAGAAGTGAGCTCCTCTGTTACATTTTACTTCTGTAAAGCCTTCCTTGTACTTAAAGTTAACTTTTCATAATATCAACTTTTACACATCACATTGCATCATAATTGTATATTTACCTGTGTTTGAAGCAGGGAATGTGCATTTCCTAGTGTATAGTTGGTACTTCATAACTGTTCTTTGAATTAATGAATAAATGAAGATGGGGAAGAATTGGAATTTTACAAAAATTGTTTTTTTGTTCTTTGTCAGTAGAATTATTAGAAAATGTTGGCTTTTTTTTTTGTGGATTTTTTAAAGTAGCAGTCCTGCCTTGCATATGAAGGAAGTAAAGAAAAATGAAAATGAAAAATGGACCTCAAAGGAACCTGTGATTACACCAAGGTTTGAGAAGACAGATTCACTGACTGGCATTCTACTGCAAGTGAATAATGACAGCATTTTAAGTGAAATAGATCAGGAGGAAGAAAGGTAACATTAAGTTTTTATTTCCCTTTGAAGGAGTGTCAGCAGTGATAAAACAGGAGAATGTAATGTACAGGCCAAGGTGAGAGAATACTCAGCTGTATCAAATACTGCTGGAAGGTGGATCAGGATGTGGACAGGGGCTCTAACAAGAATTTTCAATAAATGGTGGACATGGAAGTGGAATCGTAGTGGATAAGTGCAGATGACTCCTTAGAGAATTTTTACTGCAGAAGGCAATAGAAACGGTGATAACCAAAGAAGAATGTAGGGTTCAAGGGAGGTTTTTTTAAAAAAAAATATTAAGATGGGAGAGTTTTGAGTATGTTTGCATGCTGATAGAAATGATCCAGTTTGCATTTCTAAGTATCAGAAAGCTAGTTGATTATAATGTATTATCTTTTGAAGACCTATAGTAAACTAATTGTCCTTAGTATTTCTATTCATGTATAGTTTTATGATAAGTGGTTGTTCATTCAGAATGGTTTAGAAATGGAATATTCTCATATAAAATTGAATATACAGATGATTCTTAAAAGTTATACTATCATATGTAGATTTAAAAAAATTATATGATAGTAAATATACGAACACTTAGGCCATACTAAGTAGAACATAATCATTTCTGATAGTTCTAGATACTGCGGTGCCTTTGATAGTATCAATAGCTATGATTTTTTTAAGATACTGTAAAATATCAGATTATATCAGTTTAATAGTTCAAGTTCTGAGGGAAATGGGAAGATTCTGTTGTATGTACAATAGAAAAATAAACTACTGACAATCTATCACAGATTACTACTTTTAGATTATAAAGTTCTAAAGTACCAAAACCATATTTCCCTGTGTCCAACAGTGAGCTTGATACATTTGCCTGCTCAAGAAGTATTTGTTGAATGCATGAATAGACATTCGAGTGGATGAAGAAATGCCTGTTGATGAATTTCTTTTGAAAGAAATAAATCTTTCATTTACTGAAAGTTTTCCAATATTGCCTAGATATAAAATCTTTTTATTCTTAAAAAATATTTGCAAGATTCAGAAATTATTATTTATAATTATATCCAGATATGGAATGATAATATGGATTCATTTGCTACCATATTACTTAAAAACACTTAAAAATAATATTACTTTCCCAGCATGTTGTGAAACACATGCTTTGGAGCCAGAATTCCTGGGTTTGAATTCTTTGTGTGCTACTGACCAGCTGTATGACCCTGGACAATTTACTTAACCAGAAACCATGCCTCAGTTTCTTCCTTTGTAAAAGACCTAATATATTACCTACTTCATAGTATTGTTGTGAGGATTAAAATGAGTTGAGATGTGTAAAGTGCTTAGAATAACGCATAGGAAGTGCATAGTGAGTCTTCAAAAAGCTAATTAATATCATCATTATTAAATAAGGAGTTCTCTCATATAAGGATTTAAGTAATGCTTTCCAAATAGAATTTAGTGCCACTAAAAGCTTGTTTTTATTGAAAACAACAAAAGAATCTATGTTTTTTTCTATCAAATAATGCAAATAACATTATGATTTTCCTTTTGATCTGAATTTAATACTTTTTAATGGTGTTATTAGTATATTTCCTTTATCCTTTAATGTTTCTTTTTCTATTAATAGTTCAATCCTCATCGTGGAAAATTATTGTATTTTAAATTACCTGTAAACTTTCTTATGAATAGGAGAAAGAAATTATTACTGCAGATTTTTATATAAAAACAATAGTTTTAGATACTCTTTGAATTTTACATGTATGATATTTGCCTGAAGGGAATCATTTGTTTTGTTAGGACTGCAAAGAAAACATCTGATGAAAAGAACAAGGTACTGTAAAAAATAAATTATCGAAAATATTATTCTCTAGTTTAAAAAAAATGCATTTTAAAGGTTAAATTGAAAAAACAGATCTTTTTTTGTTACAAAGTAAATATTTTTAATTTGAAAAAGTGATTTAGAAACAGTAATGATAAAGGTATCCTTTTGACAAAAATCAGTTCTTTTAAGCAGTTTTTGCTCTTATAAAGTGATGCAAATTAACTACATCTGTAGACTTAGAATATGCTACAAATATTTTGGGAACATTTTGAAATATTATTACTTATTTTATAGGTCAAAAAGCAAATTAATTCTGTGGATGATCTTGATGACTTAACTCAGGCATCTGAAACGGCTTCAGAGGATTGTGAATTGCCTATGTTGCTAATTGAACAACTTGGAATGGTTTGTAAAGGTAGGACCCTTGTATAAATATAAAGCCTGTTTATGTATACTGTTGTAATATGTGCGCACCTTGTTTAGTACTGCACCACAGAGCATTAAGGTGGTATAGTGCTGTTCATCGCAGCACTACAGAGCCACAGCCCATAGCTCTGATAATTTCCACTGTTCTTGTCTTGGTGGGAATGGCGTCCCAGGCTTTCTGTTAACTCCACCTCCCTCCTATGCCTTTACCCATGGTCAGGTTATGTTTATCTCCTACCTGGAATACTGCATCATCTCAGAACTGTGTTCCCTGCACCACATCTCCCAAAACCATGGTCTGTGATGCAGCCATAATTATTATGTATTTTTAAAAATTCATGTTTGTTCACATAACCTCCTTGCTTAGAATCCAGCAATCACTTCTCATTGCTGTAAGGTTAAAGACTGCAATCCTCTAGCTTCTCGCGTCACTTCCTATCTTCCTTTTTCTCTGTGTCCCAGCTATTTACTTAGGTGTTTGTTCCTACAATAGAGCTTTTTGTTTCAGCAGCTTTAGTAAGGTATAATTGACATGATAAACTGCACGTATACAAAGTGTACAACTTAAGTATTGACATATGTGTCCACATGTGGAAACATCATCACAATCAAGATAGTCAACATGTCCTTCACCATCAAAAGTTTCCTCATGTCCCTTTATATTCCCTTATTAAGAAACTGCCAGACTGTTTTCCAAAGTAGTTGTACCATTTTCCATTCCCGCTAGAAGTGTATGAGAGTTCCAGTTCTTCCACATCCATGTCAACACTTAGTATGGACCGTCTTTTCAATTTTAGCCATTCTAATAGGTGTGTAGTGTGTATATCATTATAGTTTTATTGTGCATTTCCTTAATGACTAATAATTTTGAGCATGTTTTCATGTGCTTATTTATCATCTGTATATCTTCTTTCATGAATTGTATGTTCAAAATTTTTCCCCATTTAAAAGAGGTTTGTTTTGTTATTTATTCAATTTTGAGAGTTCTTAATATATTCTGGATATATTCCCTTTATCAGTTACATTTTTTGCAAGGATTTTCTCCCAGTCTGTGGCTTTTTTTTTTTTTTTTCATTTTCTTTATAGTGTCTTTTGAAGATCAGAAGTTGTACTTTTTGATGAAGTTCAATTTATCCATGTATTCTTTCATGAATTTTGTTTTTAGTTGTCATATCTAAGAACTGTTTGCCTGACACAAGGTCATGAAGATTTTCTCCTATGCTTTCTTCCAGAAGTTTCATAATTTTAGGTCTAACATTTAGCTCTATGATCATTCTTCATTCAGTTTTGTATATGGTGCGAAGTATGGCTCCAAGTTCTTTTTTTTCCTTCTTTTTAAAACCTTACATAAGATGGGATGCTTATATACAAGATGGTATAAAATAATTCAGCACTAACAATTTATTCTCATTTTAGACAGCAAAGACATTTACACATTACTTGCTAATTTGTGATATTGCTGTTTAATGCACAATAATATTGTGCAAAGAAGTCATTACCGCGTAATATTTATTCACCCCTGTGTATATTGTGAGGTTGCAAGTTCATTTTTTTTTGCATATGGATATCCAGTTGTTCCACGCTCTTCTATTTATACCACATTGACACTGTGCCTTTATCAAAAATCAGTTGTCCACATATATGTGGTTTTCTTTCTGGACTCTGTTCTGTCTCATCAATCTCTTTGGCTGTCTTTACACCAATATACTGTTTTAATTACTATAAGTTTATAATACTTCTTGAAACCAGGTTGTTGGCCATCCAACTTTGTTCTTTTTTAGGGTTTTTTTGTGGCTGTTATAGGTCCTTTGCATTTCATGTGAATTTTGGAATCAGGTGATCAATTTCTAAAAAAAATAAAATAAAAAAGCCTGCTGGGAATTACATTGAGATTGTGTTGAATCAGTAGGTTAATTTCGGGATCTTTAACATATTAACAATGTTGAATCTTTCAGCCCTGAACAAAGACTGTCTCTTTCCGTTTATATACATCTTACTTAATTTTCTCAGTAATATTTTATAGCTTTTAGTGTATGGGTCCTTCCATCATTTGTCAGATCTATCCATATTTCATATTTTTTATGCAGTTGTAAATGATATTTTAAAAATTTCAATCATTTAATGCTTGTATATAAATATAGTTGATTATTTATATTGATTTTATATCCTGCAGTTTTACTAAACTCACTTATTAGTTCTAGTAGTTTTTTTGTAGATCTTATCAGATTTTCTACGTAGCAAGGGGCCGTCAAACTTTCTTAAAGGACCAGATAGTAAATATTTAAGACTGTGGTCAATATGGTCTCTTTCTGCAATGAATCAACTCTACCATTGTCTCATGAGAAGGGCCATAGACAATACATAACTGAATGGACATGTCTGTAAAACTTTATTTACAGAAGCGAGCAGCTGGCCCAATTCCTATATGTGATCATGTTGTCTGTGTATAAAGATTGTTTTGCTTCTTCCTTTCCAATCTGGATGCCTTTTATTTCTTTTTCTTACCCAGTTGCTCTGGCTAGAATCTCCAGTACAGTGCTAAATAGAGGTAGTGAAAACAAACATTGCTGTTTTGTTCCCAGTCTTATGAGAAAAGATCCAGTCTTTAACCCTTTTCTATGATGTTAGCTATGAAGCTTTTTATATCAAGTTGGTGAAGGTCCCTTGTATTTCTAGTTTGCTGAGATGTGGAATTTTGTCACATGCCCTTTCTGCATCTACTGAGAGGTTTTTCTTTTTTATTTTGTTAATATGGTTAACAACATCAGTTTTCAACTGTTAAACCAATCCTGTATTCCTGAGATAATCCTGATGCTCCATCTTGACTGGAAGTAGATTGCATCATTTGGTCATGATGTTTTATCCTTTTGATGTATTGTTGGATTCAATTTTCTAAAATTTTGTTTAGAGTATTTGCATCTATGTTCATGAGGTATATTAGTCTGTAGTTTTCTTTCTTATAATTTCTTTGACTGGTTTTGTTAGCCTTGTAGAATGCTAGCCTTAGAAAATGAAACTCTTCATTTTTTGGGAAGAATTTCTGTAGAATTGGTATTTTTTTTTTTTTGCATAAAATGTTTGGTAGAACTTACCGGTTTAGCCATCTTGACCTGAAGTTTTCTTTGAGAAGGTTTTAAATTATGACTTTATTTTCTTTTATCAATACAGGGCTATTCAGGTTATCTGTTCCTTCTTGATTGAGCTTGTTAATCTGTGTCTTTAAAGGAATTTGTCGCTTGTGACTGACACTCGCTGGATCCAGTGTATGGGCTGAGGAGTAATAAAATAAAGATAAAAATATATAAATAATACGGGGTATAGGGATATGGGATGTTTTGGGTGTTGTTTTTTATTTTTATTTTTATTTTTATTGTTTTTTTTTTCTTTGAGAGTAATGAAAATGTTCTAAAATTGATTGTGGTCATGAATGCACAACTGATACTGTGAGTCATTGATTGTATACTCTGGATGGATTATATGGTGTGTGAATATACTGCAATAAAATTGCATTAAAAAATAAAGGAATTTGTCCATTTCATCTGAGTTGTCAAATTTATTCACATGAAGTTCATAACATTACCTTATTCTTTTCAAGTTCATAACATTACCTTATTCTTTTTTTTAATCTTCATTTTATTGAGATATATTCACATACCACGCAGTCCTACAAAACAAATCGTACATTCGATTGTTCACAGTACCATTACCTAGTTGTATATTCATCACCTAAATCAATCCCTGACACCTTCATTAGCACACAACCAAAAATAACAAGAATAATAAATGAAGTGAAAAAGAGCAATTGAAGTAAAAAAGAACACGGGGTACCTTTGTCTGTTTGTTTCTTTCCTTCCCCTATTTTTCTACTCATCCATCCATGAACTAGACAAAGTGGAGTGTGGTCCTTATGGCTTTCCCAATACCGTTGTCACCCCTCATAAGCTACATTTTTATACAATTGTCTTCAAGATTCATGGGTTCTGGGTTGTAGTTTGATAGTTTCAGATATCCACCACCAGCTACCCCAATTCTTTAGAACCTAAAAAGGGTTGTCTAAATTGTGCATAAGAGTGCCCACCAGAGTGACCTCTCGGCTCGTTTTGGAATCTCTCTGCCACTGAAGCTTATTTCATTTCCTTTCACATCCCCCTTTTGGTCAAGAAGATGTTCTCCGTCCCACGATGCCAGGTCTACATTCCTCCCTGGGAGTCATATTCCACTTTGCCAGGGAGATTCACTCCCCTGGGTGTCTTATCCCACGTAGCGGGGAGGGCAGTGATTTCACCTCTCAGGTTGGCTTAGGTAGAGACAGAGGGCCACATCTGAGCAACAAAGAGGCATTCGGGACGAGGCTCTTAGGCACAATTATAGGGAGGCCTAGCCTCTCCTTTGCAGCAACCGTCTTCCCAAGGGTAAATGCTGTGGTAGAGGGCTCAACCCATCAAACCACCAGTCCCCTATGTCTGTGGTCATGTTAGCGACCGTCGAGGTGGGGTAGGCCAATACCCCTGCATTCTCCACTGGCTCCTCAAGGGGACTGTACATATTTTTTTTCCTTGTTTTTTTTAACTTTTTTTTTTTTTAATCAAGTGTATGAAAAAAAACTTAAAAAAAAAAAAAAAAAGACACATACAATAAAAGAACATTTCAAAGAGACCATAACAAGGGAGTAAGAAAAAGACAACTAACCTAAGGTAACTGCTTTACTTCCAACCTGTTCCTACTTTACCCCAAGAAAGTTACCTAATATAGCAAAATTTCGGTGAACTTCTTTCTACTATATCCATCAGAAATTAACAGACCATAGTCATTCCTGGGCATCCCCAGAACGTTAAATAGTTTATCTGTTCTTCTTGGATTATTGTTCCCCCTTCCTTAATTGCTCTCTATTTCTAGTTCCCCTACATTCTACATTATAAACCATTTGTTTTACATTTTTCAAAGTTCACATTAGTGGTAGCATATAATATTTCTCTTTTTGTGCCTGGCTTATTTCACTCAGCATTATGTCTTCAAGGTTCATCCATGTTGTCATATGTTTCACCAGATCGTTCCTTCTTACTGCCATGTAGTATTCCATCGTGTGTATATACCACATTTTATTTATCCACTCATCTGTTAAAGGACATTTGGGTTGTTTCCATCTCTTGGCAATTGTGAATAATGCTGCTATGAACATTGGCATGCAGATACCTGTTCGTGTCACTGCTTTCCGATCTTCCGGGTATATACCGAGAAGTGCAATCGCTGGATTGAAGGGTATCTCTATATCTAGTTTTCTAAGGAACTGCCAGACTGACTTCCAGAGTGGCTGAACCATTATACAGTCCCACCAACAATGAATAAGAGTTCCAGTTTCTCCACATCCCCTTCAGCATTTGTAGTTTCCTGTTTGTTTAATGGCAGCCATTCTAATCGGTGTTAGATGGTATCTCATTGTGCTCTTAATTTGCATCTCTCTAATAGCTAGTGAAGCTGAACATTTTTTCATGTGTTTCTTGGCCATTTGTATTTCCTCTTCAGAGAACTGTCTTTTCATATCTTTTGCCCATTTTATAATTGGCTGTCTGTACTATTGTCATTGAGTTGTAGGATTTCTTTATATATGCAAGATGTCAATCTCTTGTCTGATACATGGTTTCCAAAAATTTTTTCCCATTGAGTTGGCTGCCTCTTTACCTTTTTGAGAAATTCCTTTGAGTTGCAGAAACTTCTAAGCTTGAGGAGTTCCCATTTATCTATTTTTTCTTTTGTTGCTTGTGCTTTGGGTGTAAAGTCTAGGAAGTGGCTACCTAATACAAGGTCTTGAAGATGTTTTCCTACATTATCTTCTAGGAGTTTTATGGTACTTTCTTTTATATTGAGATCTTTCATCCATTTTGAGTTAATTTTTCTGTAGAGTGTGAGGTAGGGGTCCTCTTTCATTCTTTTGGATATGGATATCCAACTCTCCCAGCCCCATTTGTTGAAAAGACCATTATGACTCAGTTCAGTGACTTTGGGGGCCTTATCAAAGATCAGTCGGCCGTAGATCTGGGGGTCTATCTCTGAATTCTCAATTCGATTCCATTGATCTATATGTCTATCTTTGTGCCAGTACCATGCTGTTTTCGCAACTGTGGCTTTATAATAAGCTTCAAAGTCAGGGAGTATAAGTCCTCCCACTTGGTTTTTCTTTTTTAGAGTGTCTTTAGCAATTCGAGGCATCTTCCCTTTCCAAATAAATTTGATAACTAGCTTTTCCAAGTCTGCAAAGTAGGTTGTTGGAATTTTGATTGGGATTGCATTGAATCTGTAGATGAGTTTGGGTAGAATTGACATCTTAATGACATTTAGCCTTCCTATCCATGAACATGGAATATTTTTCCATCTTTTAAGGTCCCCTTCTATTTCTTTTAGTAGAGTTATGTAGTTTTCTTTGTATAGGTCTTTTACATCTTTGGTTAAGTTTATTCCTAGGTACTTGCTTTTTTTAGTTGCTATTGAAAATGGTATCTTTTTCTTGAGTGTCTCTTCAGTTTGTTCATTTCTAGAATACAGAAACATTACTGACTTATGTGCATTAATCTTGTATCCCGCTACTTTGCTAAATTTGTTTATTAGCTCTAGTAGCTATATCGTCGATTTCTCAGGGTTTTCCAGATATAAGATCATATCATCTGCAAATGACAGTTTTACTTTTTCTTTTCCAATTTAGATGCCTTTTATTTCTTTGTCTTGCCGGATTGCCTTGGGTAACACTTCCAGCACAACATTGAATAACAGTGGCGACAGCGGGCATCCTTGTCTTGTTCCTGATCTTAGAGGCAAGGCTTTCAGTCTCTCACCATTGTTTACTATGTTTGCTGTGGGTTTTTCATATATGCTCTTTATCATATTGAGGAAGTTTCCTTCAATTCCTACCTTTTGAAGTGTTTTTATCAAAAACGGATGTTGGATTTTGTCAAATGTATTTCAGTATCTGTTGAGATGATAATTTGATTTTTCCCTTTCGAATTGTTAATGTGTTGTAATACATTGATTTTCTTATGTTGAACCATCCTTGCATGCCTGGAATGAACCCCACTTGGTCATGGTGTATGATTTTTTTAATGTGTCTTTGGATTTGATTTGCAAGTATTTTGTTAAGGATTTTTGCATGTATGTTCATTAGGGAGATTGGCCGGTAGTTTTCCTTTTTTGTAGCATCTTTGCCTGGTTTTGGTATTAGATTGATGTCAGCTTCATAAAATGAGTTAGGTAGTGTTTCATTTTCTTCAATGTTTTGAAAGAGTTTGAGAAAGATTGGTGTCAGTTCTTTCTGGAAAGTTTGGTAGAATTCCCCTGTGAAGCCATCTGGCCCTGGGCATTTATTTGTGGGAAGATTTTTGATGACTGATTGGATCTCTTTGCTTGTGATGGGTTGATTGAGGTCTTCTCTTTCTTCTCTGGTCAGTCTAAGTTGTTCATATGTTTCCAGGAAATTGTCCATTTCTTCTACATTATCTAGTTTGTTGCCATACAGTTGTTCATAGTATCCTCTTATAATTTTTTTAATTTCTTCAGGATCTGCAGTTATGTCACCTTTTTCATTCATTATTTTGTTTATATGCATCTTCTCTCTTTTTGATTTTCTCAGTCTAGGTAGGGGCTTGTCAATCTTGTTGATCTTCTCAAAGAACCAACTTTTGGTTATATTTATCCTCTATTGTTTTTTGGTTCTCTATGTCATTTCTGCTTTAATCCTTGTTATTTCTTTTCTTCTACTTCGTTTAGGATTGGTTTGCTGTTCATTTTCTAGCTTCTTCAGTTGAACCATTAGTTCTTTGATTTTGGCTCTTTCTTCCTTTTTAATATATGCGTTTAGTGCTATAAATTTCCCCCTCAGTACTGCTTTTGCTGCATCCCATAGGTTTTGGTATGTTGTGTTGTCATTTTGATTCATCTCTCTATATTTAGCAGTTTCTCTTGCTATTTCTTCTTTAACCCACTGATTGTTTAGGAGTGTGTTGTTTAACCTCCAGGTATTTGTGAATTCTCTAAGTGTCTGATGGTTATTGACTTCTAATTGTGTTCCATTGTGGTCAGAGAATGTGCTTTGAATAATTTCAACCTTTTTAAATTTATTGAGCCTTTTTTTATGTCCCAGCATATGATCTATTCTGGAGAAAGTTCCGTGAGCACTAGAGAAGTATGTGTATCCTGGTGATTTGGGATGTAATGTTCTGTATATGTCTGTTAAATGTAATTCATTTATCAGATTGTTTAGATTTTCAGTTTCCTTTTTGGTCTTCTGTCTGGTTGATCTATCTATAGGAGAGAGTGATGTATTGAAGTCTCCCACAATTATTGTGGAAACATCAATTGTTTCCTTTAGTTTTGCCAGTGTTTCTCTCATGTATTTTGTGGCACCTTGACTGGGTGCATAGACATTTATAATCGTTATTTCTTCTTGTTGAGTTGCCCCTTTTATTAGTATGTAGTAGCTTTCTTTGTCTCTCAAAACATTCCTGCATTTAAAGTCTATTTTATCTGAGATTAATATTGCTACACCTGCTTTCTTTTGGCTGTAGCTTGCATGAAATATTTTTTCCATCCTTTCACTTTCAATTTCTTTGTGTCCCTGAGTCACTTGTATGCAACATATTGATGGCTCATTTTTTTTGATCCATTCTGCGAATCTATATCTTTTAATTGGGGAGTTTAATCCATTGACATTCAACGTTATAACCGTGAAGGCATTTCTTGAATCAGCCATCTTATCCTTTGGTTTATGTTTGTCATATATATTTTTTCCCTCTCTCTATTAATATCCTTTATTGTACCCATACCGAATCTCTTTAGTACTGAACCTTTCTCCAAGTCTCTCTGTCCTTTCTTTGTTTCTCTGTCTGTAGGGCTCCCTTTAGTATATCCAGTAGGGCAGGTCTCTTGTTAGCAAATTCTCTCAGCATTTGTTTGTCTGTGAAAAATTTTAGCTCTCCCTCAAATTTGAAGGAGAGTTTTGCTGGATAAAGTATTCTTGGTTGGAAATTTTTCTCACTCAGAATTTTAAATATATCGTGCCTCTGCCTTCTCGCCTCCATGGTGGCTGCTGAGTAGTCACTACTTAATCTTATGCTGTTTCCTTTGTATGTGGTGAATTGCTTTTCTCTTGCTGCTTTCAGAACTTGCTCCTTCTCTTCGGTGTTTGACAGTGTGATCAGAATATGTCTCGGAGTGGGTTTATTTGGATTTATTCTGTTTGGAGTTTGCTGGGCATTTATGATTTGTGTATTTATGTTGTTTAGAAGATTTGGGAAGTTTTCCCCACAATTTCTTTGAATACTCTTCCTAGACCTTTACCCTTTTATTTCCCTTCTGGAACACCAATGAGTCTTATATTCGGATGTTTTATGTTATCTACCATATCCCTGAGGTCCATTTCGATTTTTTCAATTTTTTTCCCCATTCTTTCTTTTATGCTTTCATTTTCCATTCTGTCATCTTCCAGGTCACTGATTTGTTGTTCAACTTCGTCTAGTCTTGTATTATGAGTGTCCAGAATCTTTTTAATTTGGTCAACAGTTTCTTTAATTTCCATAAGATCATCCATTTTTTTATTTAGTCTTGCAATGTCTTCTTTATGCTCTTCTAGGGTCTTCTTGATATCCTTTGTATCCCTTACTGTGGTCTCATTGGTCATCTTTAGTTCTTTGAGTAGCTGCTCTAGGTGCTGTGTCTCTTGTGATCTTTTGATTTGGGTGCTTGGGCTTGGGTTATCCATATCGTCTGGTTTTTTCATATGGTTTAGAATTTTCTGTTGTTTTTGGCCTCTTGGCATTTGCTGAACTTGATAGGGTTCTTTTAGGATTTGTAGACCAATTGAAGTCCTTGTCTCTAATTTGTCAGATCTACAGCTTCGTGGAGTACACTTTCTCTAACTAACCAGCAGGTGGCGTCCATGAGCCACCTGTTCTCCACAAGCCAGTTCTCCCCTGCTTTGCCTTTGTGGTGAGTGGCGGAGTGAGTCTTGTGGGGTCCAATTTGTGTACCAAGCTTGCGTGTGTAGTTGGTGTTGCCTGCCCTGTGTATGGGGCGTGTTTCTGGGCAGTCAGGGAGGGGGGGTGGCCCTAACAATCAAATCTCCCTGGTGATCCTAGAGTTTTAAAGCTGCTGCAATAGTCTAATCCTTCAATTCAGTCCTGCCACAGTTTGTCTCTGCCACTGACCCACAAGTCCTTGGTATTGGCGTATGGCTCCTGAGACTTGCAAGTGGGCCCCTCTTCCAGGCTGTGCACCCCGGGTCCTCTGTTGAGGGATGACTGTGCTATGTCACAAGTGAGTGCCGTCCCCCCAGGGCGGTTCTGGGCTGCTGGGCTGTGTAGGGATGCTTCCAGTCTGCTGAAATGATGGCTGAATGGGGCTTTGTTAATTCACACTGCTCCACCTTTCCAACTCTGGGACAATCAGCTGAGGTTGCAGGGAAGGCTAATGTCCATGCCCAGTTGTGTGGTGTATGCCTGTTATTTGAAGCACTTCCGTCACACTGGGTTGTCTGGGGCAGCTCTGGGCTGTGGGGCTGGCGATGGGCAGGAGTGTTTCCTGTCCACCAGGATGATGGCTATGAGCGGACACCCCCCTTTTCTTGGGAAGTTGTGTTTAGTGAATTTTCTCAGCCACTGGATTATTGCCTTTTGTCTCAGAGCTCTCTTAATTCTGTTCTTGTCTTGACCTGCCCAAATTGCAAGTCTTTGAGGCTTTCTGTATTGGGCTTCTTAGAGTAATTGTTTTAGAAAAAGAAAAAAGGATTAAAAAAAAAAAGGAGGGGCCCTCCTCAGAGATCTAATGGGTTATTGAAATGCTAAGAGACAAAGCAATTAGGGCAATTAAGGAAAGGTCCACAGGGCAGAGAGATCAGCTTTTCTTCGAGATTTGCATATGAGTCTCAGGGCCTGAGCTCTGCCCTTCCCCTTTCTATGTTCACCAGAACTCCAAAAATCGTCCACTTTTATTTTGGAGTTTTTCGTGCTGTTTTTTTCTATGCCTGTCTCCTCTCTGCTGGGCTGGCTGCTCTCAGATTCTCTGGTGTATGGTCTCGGTCTATCTATGGTTGGAGTTTGGATCAGTAGAATGAGTTTCCGATAAGGGCTGTCACTGCAGTTCTCCCTTCTCCTTCCCGGAGCTGGCAGCCCCTCCTCCCAAAGGACTGAGCCTGGCAGGGAGGGGTGCGGGTCCCCTGGCCACAAAAACTTACAGATTTCACTGATCTCAGCCGTTCCACGTTTTCATGAGTGTTGTATGAAATATGCCCAAAGTCAGATTGCTCTGTGGTGTCCAGTCCATGCAGTTCCTGGCCTTCTACCTACTTTCCTGGAGGAGTAACTAAAACATACAGCTCACCAGTTCGCCATCTTGCCCCCCCCCCTCATTCTTTTAATATTTATATTATGTGTAATAATGTCACGTAACATTTCTCATAATGGTAATTTGTGTCTTCTCCGTTTTTTTCCTGATCAGCCTGGCTAGAGATTTATCATTTTTATTGATTTTTGCAACACATTTGGTTTCACTGATTTTTCTCTATTGTTTTTCTCTTTTCTGTTTCGTAAATTTTTTTGTTTGATGCTTATTATTTCCTTTCTTCTGGCTTACTTTAGGTTTAATTTGGTTTTCTTTTTCTCGTTTCTTAAGGTGGCTGTGATGGTCATTGATTTGAGATCTTTTTTTCTTTTCTAGTATATTCACTGCTATAAGTTT